>NW_026975168.1:0-144990 GCF_030014295.1 Loxodonta africana | reverse complement strand
CTTCCCAATCACCATGGAGACAGCCACCGCAAGGCTGGCCGGAACTTCTGACGGGGACGGGTCACAAACTCTCAGCCAATAGGAGAGGTCCAGCCTAACCGGCCGGTTCCGCAGAGCCCTCCATTTTACCCATGGACACACAACGGCCCCTTCTGTCCTTGGCCACAAAATCGAGGGCACCCAGGGAATAATTTCACAGTAGGAACCCCTGATGTGGACACGTTCGACATACTGGAACAGCAGGCAGGTACCTCTTTGCCACTTACGCTACGATATCAGTAGGCAAGGCGCCCTTCCTCAGCATCTATGGCCCCTCTTTGTATGTGTTCTTTTAAAGAAATCTCTTTTTGCTACCCCTGAGACACATCACAACTATGAGGGGCCTGAGAGGGAACCTGGACATGAAACAGGGGAGGCTTCTGGCTGTACCGCTTCCCCGTGGCTAGAGAATAGCAGTTAGTCTCTCTGGAAGCTCTTAGCTTCTGTTGATCGACATGGGCAATACGGTAGGGGCGGACCCTGGCCAGGTGGAGCTTGTGGGCACACGCAACCTCTGGGGGAAGAATAATTCCGCTGCTGCTTTGTATGGTGTAAACCTCCCCACGCCAAGTGGGATGGGCACAGAACATTGACCCACACCTGCCAGGGGCCTTTCCTGGGACTAAAGATCCCAACCTGGTCTCAACCTTGTCACCTTCTCAGCACATACCTTTCCTGCACACATAATCCTGCCTTTCTCCGTCGGTGCCTCATCCTACTAGGAAAAAAGCATGCCGCTCAAAAAGGCCGATGCCAGAGAAATCGAGGAGACACTGCCATTTTCCACATTTTTGCTGTCTACATATCCCCGCCTCCGGCGGAAGGCTGCCTATGTGGCCGGGCTGCGAAGGCAAGGCCGAAATCCTGGCATCCCGGGCCCCAGCAATCCAGTGGTTTATGGACGTGGGGACCCGGATGACATGTTTCCCACATCCAAGAGGAATCCTTGGGCCCTTCACTGGCTCGCCATTCAGCTCCGCGACGTCCACTACTGGCCCTGGCCTTTGGCCGGTGCCCCATTGCGCGAGTGCTCCGGAGCGATGTTTCTCCACCCATCACTATCATTCTGCCACCAGGGGATATGTGAGTGTGGGAGTCACCATTTGTCTGTCACTGGCAGCAGTGTCACGAGTCACTAGACTTCCAGGTACCAGCTGACCTAGGCTGCCTTCTGCCCCAGGCAAGGTCCGGAATCCTTTATCCCAGATGCTGACACCTGGGCACTGGCCGACATTAATTTTTATCAACACAGAGGTCTGAGTGAGGGTCAGCAGGCCAGCTAGGTGAAGTCAAGGCCAGGTGGGCGGGACTAAGGCTCCTTTGCCATCACCATGGAGACAGTCCCACCACCGGAAGAGTAGGCGGAGCTTATGATGGGCCTGGTGACAAGACTGAGCCAATGGCAGAGATCTGGCCCGCCAGGCAGATGACACAGGGCCCTCCATTATGACCTATGACACCTAGTGGCCACAGGATTTGAGCACACCCTGGGAAAGCCTACGCAGGCACAGGGGAGCCCCTGGTGCGGACTGGTTCAGGGCATTGGCAGAGCAGGCCAGGTACCTCTTTCCCACTTTCCTGAGGATATCGCTACGCAAGGCATCCCCACTCAGCATCTCTTGCCTCTCTCTCTCTGTCTCTCTCTGGATGTGTTCATTCTCTGAAATCTCTTCCTTCTCCCCCTGAGTCACTTCACAGCTTGGAGTGCCTGATAGAGTGCCTAGAGACCAAAGAGCAGAGGGGGAAGGCCTCTGGCTCTACTGGTTGCCCATGGGCAGACAAGATCTGGTAGTTTATCTGGAAGCTCTAGAGAGTAGTGACTGATGGGGTAGCTACATCACCGGCGGACCCTGGCCAGGTGAAGCTTGCTGACATGTGGCAGCCTCTCCGGAGACTACTAATTCCGCTGGTAACATTGTATGCAAATACCTGGCTGAGTGCGAAGGGCAGAAAACATTGACACATACCTGCCAGAGGCCTATCCTGGGTCTGAAGAGTCCACCCCGGTCTCCAGCGACTCATCATCTCAGCACACACTTTGCCTGCACACAGGGAATCCGCCTCTCTCCACGAATGCCTTCTCCTGCTAGGAAACACAGGATGGCACTCAGCCAAAGGAGAGCTCAGGCAAAGTCAACTGAAGCCCGCATTTTCAAGATTTTGCCCTCTGCTGGGCCACAGCCTCCGGTGGCACACTGCATGTGCGTCACTTCTCCGAAGACAAGGCCGAAATCCGGGCATCCAGGGCCCCAGCAGTCCAGAGGCTGTGCATGGCGGCATACGGATCACCTCTTTGCCACGTACAGGAGGGAGGCCTCGGCCCTAGACTGGCTCCGCTAGAGCTCCACGACCTCAGCTATTTTTCCCGACCTTTGGCCCGTGCCCTTGTGAGTGTGTGACCTCTAGTTACACTTCACCTCCGACCACTCTCGATCCGCCACCTGCGGCTACCTGAGCGTGGACATCAACATCTATCACTGTCTGCAGTGTCACAGGTCACTAGGTGTCTAGGCTCAGGCTGACCTTGGCTGTCTTGTGCCCAGGCAAGGAGCTTAATCCTTCAAAGGAAATGAGGACACGTGGTAACTGGCCGACATCCTTTCTTTCATCTACACAGCGGTCTAGATGAGGGTAAAGAGGCCAGGTGGGCCAGGTGAAGGCTGAGTGCGGGGCCTAAGGCTTCCTTCCCAATCACCATGGAGACAGCCACCGCAAGGCTGGCCGGAACTTCTGACGGGGACGGGTCACAAACTCTCAGCCAATAGGAGAGGTCCAGCCTAACCGGCCGGTTCCGCAGAGCCCTCCATTTTACCCATGGACACACAACGGCCCCTTCTGTCCTTGGCCACAAAATCGAGGGCACCCAGGGAATAATTTCACAGTAGGAACCCCTGATGTGGACACGTTCGACATACTGGAACAGCAGGCAGGTACCTCTTTGCCACTTACGCTACGATATCAGTAGGCAAGGCGCCCTTCCTCAGCATCTATGGCCCCTCTTTGTATGTGTTCTTTTAAAGAAATCTCTTTTTGCTACCCCTGAGACACATCACAACTATGAGGGGCCTGAGAGGGAACCTGGACATGAAACAGGGGAGGCTTCTGGCTGTACCGCTTCCCCGTGGCTAGAGAATAGCAGTTAGTCTCTCTGGAAGCTCTTAGCTTCTGTTGATCGACATGGGCAATACGGTAGGGGCGGACCCTGGCCAGGTGGAGCTTGTGGGCACACGCAACCTCTGGGGGAAGAATAATTCCGCTGCTGCTTTGTATGGTGTAAACCTCCCCACGCCAAGTGGGATGGGCACAGAACATTGACCCACACCTGCCAGGGGCCTTTCCTGGGACTAAAGATCCCAACCTGGTCTCAACCTTGTCACCTTCTCAGCACATACCTTTCCTGCACACATAATCCTGCCTTTCTCCGTCGGTGCCTCATCCTACTAGGAAAAAAGCATGCCGCTCAAAAAGGCCGATGCCAGAGAAATCGAGGAGACACTGCCATTTTCCACATTTTTGCTGTCTACATATCCCCGCCTCCGGCGGAAGGCTGCCTATGTGGCCGGGCTGCGAAGGCAAGGCCGAAATCCTGGCATCCCGGGCCCCAGCAATCCAGTGGTTTATGGACGTGGGGACCCGGATGACATGTTTCCCACATCCAAGAGGAATCCTTGGGCCCTTCACTGGCTCGCCATTCAGCTCCGCGACGTCCACTACTGGCCCTGGCCTTTGGCCGGTGCCCCATTGCGCGAGTGCTCCGGAGCGATGTTTCTCCACCCATCACTATCATTCTGCCACCAGGGGATATGTGAGTGTGGGAGTCACCATTTGTCTGTCACTGGCAGCAGTGTCACGAGTCACTAGACTTCCAGGTACCAGCTGACCTAGGCTGCCTTCTGCCCCAGGCAAGGTCCGGAATCCTTTATCCCAGATGCTGACACCTGGGCACTGGCCGACATTAATTTTTATCAACACAGAGGTCTGAGTGAGGGTCAGCAGGCCAGCTAGGTGAAGTCAAGGCCAGGTGGGCGGGACTAAGGCTCCTTTGCCATCACCATGGAGACAGTCCCACCACCGGAAGAGTAGGCGGAGCTTATGATGGGCCTGGTGACAAGACTGAGCCAATGGCAGAGATCTGGCCCGCCAGGCAGATGACACAGGGCCCTCCATTATGACCTATGACACCTAGTGGCCACAGGATTTGAGCACACCCTGGGAAAGCCTACGCAGTCACAGGGGAGCCCCTGGTGCGGACTGGTTCAGGGCATTGGCAGAGCAGGCCAGGTACCTCTTTCCCACTTTCCTGAGGATATCGCTACGCAAGGCATCCCCACTCAGCATCTCTTGCCTCTCTCTCTCTGTCTCTCTCTGGATGTGTTCATTCTCTGAAATCTCTTCCTTCTCCCCCTGAGTCACTTCACAGCTTGGAGTGCCTGATAGAGTGCCTAGAGACCAAAGAGCAAAGGGGGAAGGCCTCTGGCTCTACTGGTTGCCCGTGGGCAGACAAGATCTGGTAGTTTATCTGGAAGGTCTAGAGAGTAGTGACTGATGGGGTAGCTACATCACCGGCGGACCCTGGCCAGGTGAAGCTTGCTGACATGTGGCAGCCTCTCCGGAGACTACTAATTCCGCTGGTAACATTGTATGCAAATACCTGGCTGAGTGCGAAGGGCAGAAAACATTGACACATACCTGCCAGAGGCCTATCCTGGGTCTGAAGAGTCCACCCCGGTCTCCAGCGACTCATCATCTCAGCACACACTTTGCCTGCACACAGGGAATCCGCCTCTCTCCACGAATGCCTTCTCCTGCTAGGAAACACAGGATGGCACTCAGCCAAAGGAGAGCTCAGGCAAAGTCAACTGAAGCCCGCATTTTCAAGATTTTGCCCTCTGCTGGGCCACAGCCTCCGGTGGCACACTGCATGTGCGTCACTTCTCCGAAGACAAGGCCGAAATCCGGGCATCCAGGGCCCCAGCAGTCCAGAGGCTGTGCATGGCGGCATACGGATCACCTCTTTGCCACGTACAGGAGGGAGGCCTCGGCCCTAGACTGGCTCCGCTAGAGCTCCACGACCTCAGCTATTTTTCCCGACCTTTGGCCCGTGCCCTTGTGAGTGTGTGACCTCTAGTTACACTTCACCTCCGACCACTCTCGATCCGCCACCTGCGGCTACCTGAGCGTGGACATCAACATCTATCACTGTCTGCAGTGTCACAGGTCACTAGGTGTCTAGGCTCAGGCTGACCTTGGCTGTCTTGTGCCCAGGCAAGGAGCTTAATCCTTCAAAGGAAATGAGGACACGTGGTCACTGGCCGACATCCTTTCTTTCATCTACACAGCGGTCTAGATGAGGGTAAAGAGGCCAGGTGGGCCAGGTGAAGGCTGAGTGCGGGGCCTAAGGCTTCCTTCCCAATCACCATGGAGACAGCCACCGCAAGGCTGGCCGGAACTTCTGACGGGGACGGGTCACAAACTCTCAGCCAATAGGAGAGGTCCAGCCTAACCGGCCGGTTCCGCAGAGCCCTCCATTTTACCCATGGACACACAACGGCCCCTTCTGTCCTTGGCCACAAAATCGAGGGCACCCAGGGAATAATTTCACAGTAGGAACCCCTGATGTGGACACGTTCGACATACTGGAACAGCAGGCAGGTACCTCTTTGCCACTTACGCTACGATATCAGTAGGCAAGGCGCCCTTCCTCAGCATCTATGGCCCCTCTTTGTATGTGTTCTTTTAAAGAAATCTCTTTTTGCTACCCCTGAGACACATCACAACTATGAGGGGCCTGAGAGGGAACCTGGAGATGAAACAGGGGAGGCTTCTGGCTGTACCGCTTCCCCGTGGCTAGAGAATAGCAGTTAGTCTCTCTGGAAGCTCTTAGCTTCTGTTGATCGACATGGGCAATACGGTAGGGGCGGACCCTGGCCAGGTGGAGCTTGTGGGCACACGCAACCTCTGGGGGAAGAATAATTCCGCTGCTGCTTTGTATGGTGTAAACCTCCCCACGCCAAGTGGGATGGGCACAGAACATTGACCCACACCTGCCAGGGGCCTTTCCTGGGACTAAAGATCCCAACCTGGTCTCAACCTTGTCACCTTCTCAGCACATACCTTTCCTGCACACATAATCCTGCCTTTCTCCGTCGGTGCCTCATCCTACTAGGAAAAAAGCATGCCGCTCAAAAAGGCCGATGCCAGAGAAATCGAGGAGACACTGCCATTTTCCACATTTTTGCTGTCTACATATCCCCGCCTCCGGCGGAAGGCTGCCTATGTGGCCGGGCTGCGAAGGCAAGGCCGAAATCCTGGCATCCCGGGCCCCAGCAATCCAGTGGTTTATGGACGTGGGGACCTGGATGACATGTTTCCCACATACAAGAGGAATCCTTGGGCCCTTCACTGGCTCGCCATTCAGCTCCGCGACATCCACTACTGGCCCTGGCCTTTGGCCGGTGCCCCATTGCGCGAGTGCTCCGGAGCGATGTTTCTCCACCCATCACTATCATTCTGCCACCAGGGGATATGTGAGTGTGGGAGTCACCATTTGTCTGTCACTGGCAGCAGTGTCACGAGTCACTAGACTTCCAGGTACCAGCTGACCTAGGCTGCCTTCTGCCCCAGGCAAGGTCCGGAATCCTTTATCCCAGATGCTGACACCTGGGCACTGGCCGACATTAATTTTTATCAACACAGAGGTCTGAGTGAGGGTCAGCAGGCCAGCTAGGTGAAGTCAAGGCCAGGTGGGCGGGACTAAGGCTCCTTTGCCATCACCATGGAGACAGTCCCACCACCGGAAGAGTAGGCGGAGCTTATGATGGGCCTGGTGACAAGACTGAGCCAATGGCAGAGATCTGGCCCGCCAGGCAGATGACACAGGGCCCTCCATTATGACCTATGACACCTAGTGGCCACAGGATTTGAGCACACCCTGGGAAAGCCTACGCAGGCACAGGGGAGCCCCTGGTGCGGACTGGTTCAGGGCATTGGCAGAGCAGGCCAGGTACCTCTTTCCCACTTTCCTGAGGATATCGCTACGCAAGGCATCCCCACTCAGCATCTCTTGCCTCTCTCTCTCTGTCTCTCTCTGGATGTGTTCATTCTCTGAAATCTCTTCCTTCTCCCCCTGAGTCACTTCACAGCTTGGAGTGCCTGATAGAGTGCCTAGAGACCAAAGAGCAAAGGGGGAAGGCCTCTGGCTCTACTGGTTGCCCGTGGGCAGACAAGATCTGGTAGTTTATCTGGAAGGTCTAGAGAGTAGTGACTGATGGGGTAGCTACATCACCGGCGGACCCTGGCCAGGTGAAGCTTGCTGACATGTGGCAGCCTCTCCGGAGACTACTAATTCCGCTGGTAACATTGTATGCAAATACCTGGCTGAGTGGGAAGGGCAGAAAACATTGACACATACCTGCCAGAGGCCTATCCTGGGTCTGAAGAGTCCACCCCGGTCTCCAGCGACTCATCATCTCAGCACACACTTTGCCTGCACACAGGGAATCCGCCTCTCTCCACGAATGCCTTCTCCTGCTAGGAAACACAGGATGGCACTCAGCCAAAGGAGAGCTCAGGCAAAGTCAACTGAAGCCCGCATTTTCAAGATTTTGCCCTCTGCTGGGCCACAGCCTCCGGTGGCACACTGCATGTGCGTCACTTCTCCGAAGACAAGGCCGAAATCCGGGCATCCAGGGCCCCCGCAGTCCAGAGGCTGCGCATGGCGGCATACGGATCACCTCTTTGCCACGTACAGGAGGGAGGCCTCGGCCCTAGACTGGCTCCGCTAGAGCTCCACGACCTCAGCTATTTTTCCCGACCTTTGGCCCGTGCCCTTGTGAGTGTGTGACCTCTAGTTACACTTCACCTCCGACCACTCTCGATCCGCCACCTGCGGATACCTGAGCGTGGACATCAACATCTATCACTGTCTGCAGTGTCACAGGTCACTAGGTGTCTAGGCTCAGGCTGACCTTGGCTGTCTTCTGCCCAGGCAAGGAGCTTAATCCTTCAAAGGAAATGAGGACACATGGTCACTGGCCGACATCCTTTCTTTCATCTACACAGCGGTCTAGATGAGGGTAAAGAGGCCAGGTGGGCCAGGTGAAGGCTGAGTGCGGGGCCTAAGGCTTCCTTCCCAATCACCATGGAGACAGCCACCGCAGGGCTGGCCGGAACTTCTGACGGGGACGGGTCAGAAACTCTGAGCCAATAGGAGAGGTCCAGCCTAACCGGCCGGTTCCGCAGAGCCCTCCATTTTACCCATGGACACACAACGGCCCCTTCTGTCCTTGGCCACAAAATCGAGGGCACCCAGGGAATAACTTCGCAGTAGGGAACCCCTGATGTGGACACGTTCGACATACTGGGACAGCAGGCAGGTACCTCTTTTCCACTCACGCTACGATATCAGTAGGCAAGGCGCCCTTCCTCAGCATCTATGGCCCCTCTTTGTATGTGTTCTTTTAAAGAAATCTCTTTTTGCTACCCCTGAGACACATCACAACTATGAGGGGCCTGAGAGGGAACCTGGAGATGAAACGGGAGGCTTCTGGCTGTACCGCTTCCCCGTGGCTAGAGAATAGCAGTTAGTCTCTCTGGAAGCTCTTAGCTTCTGTTGATCGACATGGGCAATACGGTAGGGGCGGACCCTGGCCAGGTGGAGCTTGTGGGCACACGCAACCTCTGGGGGAAGAATAATTCCGCTGCTGCTTTGTATGGTGTAAACCTCCCCACGCCAAGTGGGATGGGCACAGAACATTGACCCACACCTGCCAGGGGCCTTTCCTGGGACTAAAGATCCCAACCTGGTCTCAACCTTGTCACCTTCTCAGCACATACCTTTCCTGCACACATAATCCTGCCTTTCTCCGTCGGTGCCTCATCCTCTAGGAAAAAAGCATGCCGCTCAAAAAGGCCGATGCCAGAGAAATCGAGGAGACACTGCCATTTTCCACATTTTTGCTGTCTACATATCCCCGCCTCCGGCGGAAGGCTGCCTATGTGGCCGGGCTGCGAAGGCAAGGCCGAAATCCTGGCATCCCGGGCCCCAGCAATCCAGTGGTTTATGGACGTGGGGACCCGGATGACATGTTTCCCACATCCAAGAGGAATCCTTGGGCCCTTCACTGGCTCGCCATTCAGCTCCGCGACATCCACTACTGGCCCTGGCCTTTGGCCGGTGCCCCATTGCGCGAGTGCTCCGGAGCGATGTTTCTCCACCCATCACTATCATTCTGCCACCAGGGGATATGTGAGTGTGGGAGTCACCATTTGTCTGTCACTGGCAGCAGTGTCACGAGTCACTAGACTTCCAGGTACCAGCTGACCTAGGCTGCCTTCTGCCCCAGGCAAGGTCCGGAATCCTTTATCCCAGATGCTGACACCTGGGCACTGGCCGACATTAATTGTTATCAACACAGAGGTCTGAGTGAGGGTCAGCAGGCCAGCTAGGTGAAGTCAAGGCCAGGTGGGCGGGACTAAGGCTCCTTTGCCATCACCATGGAGACAGTCCCACCACCGGAAGAGTAGGCGGAGCTTATGATGGGCCTGGTGACAAGACTGAGCCAATGGCAGAGATCTGGCCCGCCAGGCAGATGACACAGGGCCCTCCATTATGACCTATGACACCTAGTGGCCACAGGATTTGAGCACACCCTGGGAAAGCCTACGCAGGCACAGGGGAGCCCCTGGTGCGGACTGGTTCAGGGCATTGGCAGAGCAGGCCAGGTACCTCTTTCCCACTTTCCTGAGGATATCACTACGCAAGGCATCCCCACTCAGCATCTCTTGCCTCTCTCTCTCTGTCTCTCTCTGGATGTGTTCATTCTCTGAAATCTCTTCCTTCTCCCCCTGAGTCACTTCACAGCTTGGAGTGCCTGATAGAGTGCCTAGAGACCAAAGAGCAAAGGGGGAAGGCCTCTGGCTCTACTGGTTGCCCGTGGGCAGACAAGATCTGGTAGTTTATCTGGAAGGTCTAGAGAGTAGTGACTGATGGGGTAGCTACATCACCGGCGGACCCTGGCCAGGTGAAGCTTGCTGACATGTGGCAGCCTCTCCGGAGACTACTAATTCCGCTGGTAACATTGTATGCAAATACCTGGCTGAGTGGGAAGGGCAGAAAACATTGACACATACCTGCCAGAGGCCTATCCTGGGTCTGAAGAGTCCACCCCGGTCTCCAGCGACTCATCATCTCAGCACACACTTTGCCTGCACACAGGGAATCCGCCTCTCTCCACGAATGCCTTCTCCTGCTAGGAAACACAGGATGGCACTCAGCCAAAGGAGAGCTCAGGCAAAGTCAACTGAAGCCCGCATTTTCAAGATTTTGCCCTCTGCTGGGCCACAGCCTCCGGTGGCACTCTGCATGTGCGTCACTTCTCCGAAGACAAGGCCGAAATCCGGGCATCCAGGGCCCCAGCAGTCCAGAGGCTGCGCATGGCGGCATACGGATCACCTCTTTGCCACGTACAGGAGGGAGGCCTCGGCCCTAGACTGGCTCCGCTAGAGCTCCACGACCTCAGCTATTTTTCCCGACCTTTGGCCCGTGCCCTTGTGAGTGTGTGACCTCTAGTTACACTTCACCTCCGACCACACTCGATCCGCCACCTGCGGCTACCTGAGCGTGGACATCAACATCTATCACTGTCTGCAGTGTCACAGGTCACTAGGTGTCTAGGCTCAGGCTGACCTTGGCTGTCTTCTGCCCAGGCAAGGAGCTTAATCCTTTAAAGGAAATGAGGACACGTGGTCACTGGCCGACATCCTTTCTTTCATCTACACAGCGGTCTAGATGAGGGTAAAGAGGCCAGGTGGGCCAGGTGAAGGCTGAGTGCGGGGCCTAAGGCTTCCTTCCCAATCACCATGGAGACAGCCACCGCAAGGCTGGCCGGAACTTCTGACGGGGACGGGTCACAAACTCTCAGCCAATAGGAGAGGTCCAGCCTAACCGGCCGGTTCCGCAGAGCCCTCCATTTTACCCATGGACACACAACGGCCCCTTCTGTCCTTGGCCACAAAATCGAGGGCACCCAGGGAATAACTTCACAGTAGGCAACCCCTGATGTGGACACGTTCGACATACTGGGACAGCAGGCAGGTACCTCTTTTCCACTCACGCTACGATATCAGTAGGCAAGGCGCCCTTCCTCAGCATCTATGGCCCCTCTTTGTATGTGTTCTTTTAAAGAAATCTCTTTTTGCTACCCCTGAGACACATCACAACTATGAGGGGCCTGAGAGGGAACCTGGAGATGAAACAGGGGAGGCTTCTGGCTGTACCGCTTCCCCGTGGCTAGAGAATAGCAGTTAGTCTCTCTGGAAGCTCTTAGCTTCTGTTGATCGACATGGGCAATACGGTAGGGGCGGACCCTGGCCAGGTGGAGCTTGTGGGCACACGCAACCTCTGGGGGAAGAATAATTCCGCTGCTGCTTTGTATGGTGTAAACCTCCCCACGCCAAGTAGGATGGGCACAGAACATTGACCCACACCTGCCAGGGGCCTTTCCTGGGACTAAAGATCCCAACCTGGTCTCAACCTTGTCACCTTCTCAGCACATACCTTTCCTGCACACATAATCCTGCCTTTCTCCGTCGGTGCCTCATCCTACTAGGAAAAAAGCATGCCGCTCAAAAAGGCCGATGCCAGAGAAATCGAGGAGACACTGCCATTTTCCACATTTTTGCTGTCTACATATCCCCGCCTCCGGCGGAAGGCTGCCTATGTGGCCGGGCTGCGAAGGCAAGGCCGAAATCCTGGCATCCCGGGCCCCAGCAATCCAGTGGTTTATGGACGTGGGGACCCGGATGACAGGTTTCCCACATACAAGAGGAATCCTTGGGCCCTTCACTGGCTCGCCATTCAGCTCCGCGACGTCCACTACTGGCCCTGGCCTTTGGCCGGTGCCCCATTGCGCGAGTGCTCCGGAGCGATGTTTCTCTACCCATCACTATCATTCTGCCACCAGGGGATATGTGAGTGTGGGAGTCACCATTTGTCTGTCACTGGCAGCAGTGTCACGAGTCACTAGACTTCCAGGTACCAGCTGACCTAGGCTGCCTTCTGCCCCAGGCAAGGTCCGGAATCCTTTATCCCAGATGCTGACACCTGGGCACTGGCCGACATTAATTTTTATCAACACAGAGGTCTGAGTGAGGGTCAGCAGGCCAGCTAGGTGAAGTCAAGGCCAGGTGGGCGGGACTAAGGCTCCTTTGCCATCACCATGGAGACAGTCCCACCACCGGAAGAGTAGGCGGAGCTTATGATGGGCCTGGTGACAAGACTGAGCCAATGGCAGAGATCTGGCCCGCCAGGCAGATGACACAGGGCCCTCCATTATGACCTATGACACCTAGTGGCCACAGGATTTGAGCACACCCTGGGAAAGCCTACGCAGGCACAGGGGAGCCCCTGGTGCGGACTGGTTCAGGGCATTGGCAGAGCAGGCCAGGTACCTCTTTCCCACTTTCCTGAGGATATCGCTACGCAAGGCATCCCCACTCAGCATCTCTTGCCTCTCTCTCTCTGTCTCTCTCTGGATGTGTTCATTCTCTGAAATCTCTTCCTTCTCCCCCTGAGTCACTTCACAGCTTGGAGTGCCTGATAGAGTGCCTAGAGACCAAAGAGCAAAGGGGGAAGGCCTCTGGCTCTACTGGTTGCCCGTGGGCAGACAAGATCTGGTAGTTTATCTGGAAGGTCTAGAGAGTAGTGACTGATGGGGTAGCTACATCACCGGCGGACCCTGGCCAGGTGAAGCTTGCTGACATGTGGCAGCCTCTCCGGAGACTACTAATTCCGCTGGTAACATTGTATGCAAATACCTGGCTGAGTGGGAAGGGCAGAAAACATTGACACATACCTGCCAGAGGCCTATCCTGGGTCTGAAGAGTCCACCCCGGTCTCCAGCGACTCATCATCTCAGCACACACTTTGCCTGCACACAGGGAATCCGCCTCTCTCCACGAATGCCTTCTCCTGCTAGGAAACACAGGATGGCACTCAGCCAAAGGAGAGCTCAGGCAAAGTCAACTGAAGCCCGCATTTTCAAGATTTTGCCCTCTGCTGGGCCACAGCCTCCGGTGGCACACTGCATGTGCGTCACTTCTCCGAAGACAAGGCCGAAATCCGGGCATCCAGGGCCCCCGCAGTCCAGAGGCTGCGCATGGCGGCATACGGATCACCTCTTTGCCACGTACAGGAGGGAGGCCTCGGCCCTAGACTGGCTCCGCTAGAGCTCCACGACCTCAGCTATTTTTCCCGACCTTTGGCCCGTGCCCTTGTGAGTGTGTGACCTCTAGTTACACTTCACCTCCGACCACTCTCGATCCGCCACCTGCGGATACCTGAGCGTGGACATCAACATCTATCACTGTCTGCAGTGTCACAGGTCACTAGGTGTCTAGGCTCAGGCTGACCTTGGCTGTCTTCTGCCCAGGCAAGGAGCTTAATCCTTCAAAGGAAACGAGGACACATGGTCACTGGCCGACATCCTTTCTTTCATCTACACAGCGGTCTAGATGAGGGTAAAGAGGCCAGGTGGGCCAGGTGAAGGCTGAGTGCGGGGCCTAAGGCTTCCTTCCCAATCACCATGGAGACAGCCACCACAGGGCTGGCCGGAACTTCTGACGGGGACGGGTCAGAAACTCTGAGCCAATAGGAGAGGTCCAGCCTAACCGGCCGGTTCCGCAGAGCCCTCCATTTTACCCATGGACACACAACGGCCCCTTCTGTCCTTGGCCACAAAATCGAGGGCACCCAGGGAATAACTTCGCAGTAGGGAACCCCTGATGTGGACACGTTCGACATACTGGGACAGCAGGCAGGTACCTCTTTTCCACTCACGCTACGATATCAGTAGGCAAGGCGCCCTTCCTCAGCATCTATGGCCCCTCTTTGTATGTGTTCTTTTAAAGAAATCTCTTTTTGCTACCCCTGAGACACATCACAACTATGAGGGGCCTGAGAGGGAACCTGGAGATGAAACAGGGGAGGCTTCTGGCTGTACCGCTTCCCCGTGGCTAGAGAATAGCAGTTAGTCTCTCTGGAAGCTCTTAGCTTCTGTTGATCGACATGGGCAATACGGTAGGGGCGGACCCTGGCCAGGTGGAGCTTGTGGGCACACGCAACCTCTGGGGGAAGAATAATTCCGCTGCTGCTTTGTATGGTGTAAACCTCCCCACGCCAAGTGGGATGGGCACAGAACATTGACCCACACCTGCCAGGGGCCTTTCCTGGGACTAAAGATCCCAACCTGGTCTCAACCTTGTCACCTTCTCAGCACATACCTTTCCTGCACACATAATCCTGCCTTTCTCCGTCGGTGCCTCATCCTACTAGGAAAAAAGCATGCCGCTCAAAAAGGCCGATGCCAGAGAAATCGAGGAGACACTGCCATTTTCCACATTTTTGCTGTCTACATATCCCCGCCTCCGGCGGAAGGCTGCCTATGTGGCCGGGCTGCGAAGGCAAGGCCGAAATCCTGGCATCCCGGGCCCCAGCAATCCAGTGGTTTATGGACGTGGGGACCCGGATGACATGTTTCCCACATCCAAGAGGAATCCTTGGGCCCTTCACTGGCTCGCCATTCAGCTCCGCGACATCCACTACTGGCCCTGGCCTTTGGCCGGTGCCCCATTGCGCGAGTGCTCCGGAGCGATGTTTCTCCACCCATCACTATCATTCTGCCACCAGGGGATATGTGAGTGTGGGAGTCACCATTTGTCTGTCACTGGCAGCAGTGTCACGAGTCACTAGACTTCCAGGTACCAGCTGACCTAGGCTGCCTTCTGCCCCAGGCAAGGTCCGGAATCCTTTATCCCAGATGCTGACACCTGGGCACTGGCCGACATTAATTTTTATCAACACAGAGGTCTGAGTGAGGGTCAGCAGGCCAGCTAGGTGAAGTCAAGGCCAGGTGGGCGGGACTAAGGCTCCTTTGCCATCACCATGGAGACAGTCCCACCACCGGAAGAGTAGGCGGAGCTTATGATGGGCCTGGTGACAAGACTGAGCCAATGGCAGAGATCTGGCCCGCCAGGCAGATGACACAGGGCCCTCCATTATGACCTATGACACCTAGTGGCCACAGGATTTGAGCACACCCTGGGAAAGCCTACGCAGGCACAGGGGAGCCCCTGGTGCGGACTGGTTCAGGGCATTGGCAGAGCAGGCCAGGTACCTCTTTCCCACTTTCCTGAGGATATCACTACGCAAGGCATCCCCACTCAGCATCTCTTGCCTCTCTCTCTCTGTCTCTCTCTGGATGTGTTCATTATCTGAAATCTCTTCCTTCTCCCCCTGAGTCACTTCACAGCTTGGAGTGCCTGATAGAGTGCCTAGAGACCAAAGAGCAAAGGGGGAAGGCCTCTGGCTCTACTGGTTGCCCGTGGGCAGACAAGATCTGGTAGTTTATCTGGAAGGTCTAGAGAGTAGTGACTGATGGGGTAGCTACATCACCGGCGGACCCTGGCCAGGTGAAGCTTGCTGACATGTGGCAGCCTCTCCGGAGACTACTAATTCCGCTGGTAACATTGTATGCAAATACCTGGCTGAGTGCGAAGGGCAGAAAACATTGACACATACCTGCCAGAGGCCTATCCTGGGTCTGAAGAGTCCACCCCGGTCTCCAGCGACTCATCATCTCAGCACACACTTTGCCTGCACACAGGGAATCCGCCTCTCTCCACGAATGCCTTCTCCTGCTAGGAAACACAGGATGGCACTCAGCCAAAGGAGAGCTCAGGCAAAGTCAACTGAAGCCCGCATTTTCAAGATTTTGCCCTCTGCTGGGCCACAGCCTCCGGTGGCACTCTGCATGTGCGTCACTTCTCCGAAGACAAGGCCGAAATCCGGGCATCCAGGGCCCCAGCAGTCCAGAGGCTGCGCATGGCGGCATACGGATCACCTCTTTGCCACGTACAGGAGGGAGGCCTCGGCCCTAGACTGGCTCCGCTAGAGCTCCACGACCTCAGCTATTTTTCCCGACCTTTGGCCCGTGCCCTTGTGAGTGTGTGACCTCTAGTTACACTTCACCTCCGACCACTCTCGATCCGCCACCTGCGGATACCTGAGCGTGGACATCAACATCTATCACTGTCTGCAGTGTCACAGGTCACTAGGTGTCTAGGCTCAGGCTGACCTTGGCTGTCTTCTGCCCAGGCAAGGAGCTTAATCCTTCAAAGGAAATGAGGACACATGGTCACTGGCCGACATCCTTTCTTTCATCTACACAGCGGTCTAGATGAGGGTAAAGAGGCCAGGTGGGCCAGGTGAAGGCTGAGTGCGGGGCCTAAGGCTTCCTTCCCAATCACCATGGAGACAGCCACCGCAGGGCTGGCCGGAACTTCTGACGGGGACGGGTCAGAAACTCTGAGCCAATAGGAGAGGTCCAGCCTAACCGGCCGGTTCCGCAGAGCCCTCCATTTTACCCATGGACACACAACGGCCCCTTCTGTCCTTGGCCACAAAATCGAGGGCACCCAGGGAATAACGTCGCAGTAGGGAACCCCTGATGTGGACACGTTCGACATACTGGGACAGCAGGCAGGTACCTCTTTTCCACTCACGCTACGATATCAGTAGGCAAGGCGCCCTTCCTCAGCATCTATGGCCCCTCTTTGTATGTGTTCTTTTAAAGAAATCTCTTTTTGCTACCCCTGAGACACATCACAACTATGAGGGGCCTGAGAGGGAACCTGGAGATGAAACAGGGGAGGCTTCTGGCTGTACCGCTTCCCCGTGGCTAGAGAATAGCAGTTAGTCTCTCTGGAAGCTCTTAGCTTCTGTTGATCGACATGGGCAATACGGTAGGGGCGGACCCTGGCCAGGTGGAGCTTGTGGGCACACGCAACCTCTGGGGGAAGAATAATTCCGCTGCTGCTTTGTATGGTGTAAACCTCCCCACGCCAAGTGGGATGGGCACAGAACATTGACCCACACCTGCCAGGGGCCTTTCCTGGGACTAAAGATCCCAACCTGGTCTCAACCTTGTCACCTTCTCAGCACATACCTTTCCTGCACACATAATCCTGCCTTTCTCCGTCGGTGCCTCATCCTACTAGGAAAAAAGCATGCCGCTCAAAAAGGCCGATGCCAGAGAAATCGAGGAGACACTGCCATTTTCCACATTTTTGCTGTCTACATATCCCCGCCTCCGGCGGAAGGCTGCCTATGTGGCCGGGCTGCGAAGGCAAGGCCGAAATCCTGGCATCCCGGGCCCCAGCAATCCAGTGGTTTATGGACGTGGGGACCCGGATGACATGTTTCCCACATCCAAGAGGAATCCTTGGGCCCTTCACTGGCTCGCCATTCAGCTCCGCGACATCCACTACTGGCCCTGGCCTTTGGCCGGTGCCCCATTGTGCGAGTGCTCCGGAGCGATGTTTCTCCACCCATCACTATCATTCTGCCACCAGGGGATATGTGAGTGTGGGAGTCACCATTTGTCTGTCACTGGCAGCAGTGTCACGAGTCACTAGACTTCCAGGTACCAGCTGACCTAGGCTGCCTTCTGCCCCAGGCAAGGTCCGGAATCCTTTATCCCAGATGCTGACACCTGGGCACTGGCCGACATTAATTGTTATCAACACAGAGGTCTGAGTGAGGGTCAGCAGGCCAGCTAGGTGAAGTCAAGGCCAGGTGGGCGGGACTAAGGCTCCTTTGCCATCACCATGGAGACAGTCCCACCACCGGAAGAGTAGGCGGAGCTTATGATGGGCCTGGTGACAAGACTGAGCCAATGGCAGAGATCTGGCCCGCCAGGCAGATGACACAGGGCCCTCCATTATGACCTATGACACCTAGTGGCCACAGGATTTGAGCACACCCTGGGAAAGCCTACGCAGGCACAGGGGAGCCCCTGGTGCGGACTGGTTCAGGGCATTGGCAGAGCAGGCCAGGTACCTCTTTCCCACTTTCCTGAGGATATCACTACGCAAGGCATCCCCACTCAGCATCTCTTGCCTCTCTCTCTCTGTCTCTCTCTGGATGTGTTCATTCTCTGAAATCTCTTCCTTCTCCCCCTGAGTCACTTCACAGCTTGGAGTGCCTGATAGAGTGCCTAGAGACCAAAGAGCAAAGGGGGAAGGCCTCTGGCTCTACTGGTTGCCCGTGGGCAGACAAGATCTGGTAGTTTATCTGGAAGGTCTAGAGAGTAGTGACTGATGGGGTAGCTACATCACCGGCGGACCCTGGCCAGGTGAAGCTTGCTGACATGTGGCAGCCTCTCCGGAGACTACTAATTCCGCTGGTAACATTGTATGCAAATACCTGGCTGAGTGGGAAGGGCAGAAAACATTGACACATACCTGCCAGAGGCCTATCCTGGGTCTGAAGAGTCCACCCCGGTCTCCAGCGACTCATCATCTCAGCACACACTTTGCCTGCACACAGGGAATCCGCCTCTCTCCACGAATGCCTTCTCCTGCTAGGAAACACAGGATGGCACTCAGCCAAAGGAGAGCTCAGGCAAAGTCAACTGAAGCCCGCATTTTCAAGATTTTGCCCTCTGCTGGGCCACAGCCTCCGGTGGCACTCTGCATGTGCGTCACTTCTCCGAAGACAAGGCCGAAATCCGGGCATCCAGGGCCCCAGCAGTCCAGAGGCTGCGCATGGCGGCATACGGATCACCTCTTTGCCACGTACAGGAGGGAGGCCTCGGCCCTAGACTGGCTCCGCTAGAGCTCCACGACCTCAGCTATTTTTCCCGACCTTTGGCCCGTGCCCTTGTGAGTGTGTGACCTCTAGTTACACTTCACCTCCGACCACTCTCGATCCGCCACCTGCGGATACCTGAGCGTGGACATCAACATCTATCACTGTCTGCAGTGTCACAGGTCACTAGGTGTCTAGGCTCAGGCTGACCTTGGCTGTCTTCTGCCCAGGCAAGGAGCTTAATCCTTCAAAGGAAATGAGGACACATGGTCACTGGCCGACATCCTTTCTTTCATCTACACAGCGGTCTAGATGAGGGTAAAGAGGCCAGGTGGGCCAGGTGAAGGCTGAGTGCGGGGCCTAAGGCTTCCTTCCCAATCACCATGGAGACAGCCACCGCAGGGCTGGCCGGAACTTCTGACGGGGACGGGTCACAAACTCTCAGCCAATAGGAGAGGTCCAGCCTAACCGGCCGGTTCCGCAGAGCCCTCCATTTTACCCATGGACACACAACGGCCCCTTCTGTCCTTGGCCACAAAATCGAGGGCACCCAGGGAATAACTTCGCAGTAGGGAACCCCTGATGTGGACACGTTCGACATACTGGGACAGCAGGCAGGTACCTCTTTTCCACTCACGCTACGATATCAGTAGGCAAGGCGCCCTTCCTCAGCATCTATGGCCCCTCTTTGTATGTGTTCTTTTAAAGAAATCTCTTTTTGCTACCCCTGAGACACATCACAACTATGAGGGGCCTGAGAGGGAACCTGGAGATGAAACAGGGGAGGCTTCTGGCTGTACCGCTTCCCCGTGGCTAGAGAATAGCAGTTAGTCTCTCTGGAAGCTCTTAGCTTCTGTTGATCGACATGGGCAATACGGTAGGGGCGGACCCTGGCCAGGTGGAGCTTGTGGGCACACGCAACCTCTGGGGGAAGAATAATTCCGCTGCTGCTTTGTATGGTGTAAACCTCCCCACGCCAAGTGGGATGGGCACAGAACATTGACCCACACCTGCCAGGGGCCTTTCCTGGGACTAAAGATCCCAACCTGGTCTCAACCTTGTCACCTTCTCAGCACATACCTTTCCTGCACACATAATCCTGCCTTTCTCCGTCGGTGCCTCATCCTACTAGGAAAAAAGCATGCCGCTCAAAAAGGCCGATGCCAGAGAAATCGAGGAGACACTGCCATTTTCCACATTTTTGCTGTCTACATATCCCCGCCTCCGGCGGAAGGCTGCCTATGTGGCCGGGCTGCGAAGGCAAGGCCGAAATCCTGGCATCCCGGGCCCCAGCAATCCAGTGGTTTATGGACGTGGGGACCCGGATGACATGTTTCCCACATACAAGAGGAATCCTTGGGCCCTCCACTGGCTCGCCATTCAGCTCCGCGACGTCCACTGCTGGCCCTGGCCTTTGGCCGGTGCCCCATTGCGCGAGTGCTCCGGAGCGATGTTTCTCCACCCATCACTATCATTCTGCCACCAGGGGATATGTGAGTGTGGGAGTCACCATTTGTCTGTCACTGGCAGCAGTGTCACGAGTCACTAGACTTCCAGGTACCAGCTGACCTAGGCTGCCTTCTGCCCCAGGCAAGGTCCGGAATCCTTTATCCCAGATGCTGACACCTGGGCACTGGCCGACATTAATTTTTATCAACACAGAGGTCTGAGTGAGGGTCAGCAGGCCAGCTAGGTGAAGTCAAGGCCAGGTGGGCGGGACTAAGGCTCCTTTGCCATCACCATGGAGACAGTCCCACCACCGGAAGAGTAGGCGGAGCTTATGATGGGCCTGGTGACAAGACTGAGCCAATGGCAGAGATCTGGCCCGCCAGGCAGATGACACAGGGCCCTCCATTATGACCTATGACACCTAGTGGCCACAGGATTTGAGCACACCCTGGGAAAGCCTACGCAGGCACAGGGGAGCCCCTGGTGCGGACTGGTTCAGGGCATTGGCAGAGCAGGCCAGGTACCTCTTTCCCACTTTCCTGAGGATATCACTACGCAAGGCATCCCCACTCAGCATCTCTTGCCTCTCTCTCTCTGTCTCTCTCTGGATGTGTTCATTCTCTGAAATCTCTTCCTTCTCCCCCTGAGTCACTTCACAGCTTGGAGTGCCTGATAGAGTGCCTAGAGACCAAAGAGCAAAGGGGGAAGGCCTCTGGCTCTACTGGTTGCCCGTGGGCAGACAAGATCTGGTAGTTTATCTGGAAGGTCTAGAGAGTAGTGACTGATGGGGTAGCTACATCACCGGCGGACCCTGGCCAGGTGAAGCTTGCTGACATGTGGCAGCCTCTCCGGAGACTACTAATTCCGCTGGTAACATTGTATGCAAATACCTGGCTGAGTGGGAAGGGCAGAAAACATTGACACATACCTGCCAGAGGCCTATCCTGGGTCTGAAGAGTCCACCCCGGTCTCCAGCGACTCATCATCTCAGCACACACTTTGCCTGCACACAGGGAATCCGCCTCTCTCCACGAATGCCTTCTCCTGCTAGGAAACACAGGATGGCACTCAGCCAAAGGAGAGCTCAGGCAAAGTCAACTGAAGCCCGCATTTTCAAGATTTTGCCCTCTGCTGGGCCACAGCCTCCGGTGGCACACTGCATGTGCGTCACTTCTCCGAAGACAAGGCCGAAATCCGGGCATCCAGGGCCCCAGCAGTCCAGAGGCTGCGCATGGCGGCATACGGATCACCTCTTTGCCACGTACAGGAGGGAGGCCTCGGCCCTAGACTGGCTCCGCTAGAGCTCCACGACCTCAGCTATTTTTCCCGACCTTTGGCCCGTGCCCTTGTGAGTGTGTGACCTCTAGTTACACTTCACCTCCGACCACTCTCGATCCGCCACCTGTGGCTACCTGAGCGTGGACATCAACATCTATCACTGTCTGCAGTGTCACAGGTCACTAGGTGTCTAGGCTCAGGCTGACCTTGGCTGTCTTCTGCCCAGGCAAGGAGCTTAATCCTTTAAAGGAAATGAGGACACGTGGTCACTGGCCGACATCCTTTCTTTCATCTACACAGCGGTCTAGATGAGGGTAAAGAGGCCAGGTGGGCCAGGTGAAGGCTGAGTGCGGGGCCTAAGGCTTCCTTCCCAATCACCATGGAGACAGCCACCGCAAGGCTGGCCGGAACTTCTGACGGGGACGGGTCACAAACTCTCAGCCAATAGGAGAGGTCCAGCCTAACCGGCCGGTTCCGCAGAGCCCTCCATTTTACCCATGGACACACAACGGCCCCTTCTGTCCTTGGCCACAAAATCGAGGGCACCCAGGGAATAACTTCACAGTAGGCAACCCCTGATGTGGACACGTTCGACATACTGGGACAGCAGGCAGGTACCTCTTTTCCACTCACGCTACGATATCAGTAGGCAAGGCGCCCTTCCTCAGCATCTATGGCCCCTCTTTGTATGTGTTCTTTTAAAGAAATCTCTTTTTGCTACCCCTGAGACACATCACAACTATGAGGGGCCTGAGAGGGAACCTGGAGATGAAACAGGGGAGGCTTCTGGCTGTACCGCTTCCCCGTGGCTAGAGAATAGCAGTTAGTCTCTCTGGAAGCTCTTAGCTTCTGTTGATCGACATGGGCAATACGGTAGGGGCGGACCCTGGCCAGGTGGAGCTTGTGGGCACACGCAACCTCTGGGGGAAGAATAATTCCGCTGCTGCTTTGTATGGTGTAAACCTCCCCACGCCAAGTAGGATGGACACAGAACATTGACCCACACCTGCCAGGGGCCTTTCCTGGGACTAAAGATCCCAACCTGGTCTCAACCTTGTCACCTTCTCAGCACATACCTTTCCTGCACACATAATCCTGCCTTTCTCCGTCGGTGCCTCATCCTACTAGGAAAAAAGCATGCCGCTCAAAAAGGCCGATGCCAGAGAAATCGAGGAGACACTGCCATTTTCCACATTTTTGCTGTCTACATATCCCCGCCTCCGGCGGAAGGCTGCCTATGTGGCCGGGCTGCGAAGGCAAGGCCGAAATCCTGGCATCCCGGGCCCCAGCAATCCAGTGGTTTATGGACGTGGGGACCCGGATGACAGGTTTCCCACATACAAGAGGAATCCTTGGGCCCTTCACTGGCTCGCCATTCAGCTCCGCGACGTCCACTACTGGCCCTGGCCTTTGGCCGGTGCCCCATTGCGCGAGTGCTCCGGAGCGATGTTTCTCCACCCATCACTATCATTCTGCCACCAGGGGATATGTGAGTGTGGGAGTCACCATTTGTCTGTCACTGGCAGCAGTGTCACGAGTCACTAGACTTCCAGGTACCAGCTGACCTAGGCTGCCTTCTGCCCCAGGCAAGGTCCGGAATCCTTTATCCCAGATGCTGACACCTGGGCACTGGCCGACATTAATTTTTATCAACACAGAGGTCTGAGTGAGGGTCAGCAGGCCAGCTAGGTGAAGTCAAGGCCAGGTGGGCGGGACTAAGGCTCCTTTGCCATCACCATGGAGACAGTCCCACCACCGGAAGAGTAGGCGGAGCTTATGATGGGCCTGGTGACAAGACTGAGCCAATGGCAGAGATCTGGCCCGCCAGGCAGATGACACAGGGCCCTCCATTATGACCTATGACACCTAGTGGCCACAGGATTTGAGCACACCCTGGGAAAGCCTACGCAGGCACAGGGGAGCCCCTGGTGCGGACTGGTTCAGGGCATTGGCAGAGCAGGCCAGGTACCTCTTTCCCACTTTCCTGAGGATATCGCTACGCAAGGCATCCCCACTCAGCATCTCTTGCCTCTCTCTCTCTGTCTCTCTCTGGATGTGTTCACTCTCTGAAATCTCTTCCTTCTCCCCCTGAGTCACTTCACAGCTTGGAGTGCCTGATAGAGTGCCTAGAGACCAAAGAGCAAAGGGGGAAGGCCTCTGGCTCTACTGGTTGCCCGTGGGCAGACAAGATCTGGTAGTTTATCTGGAAGGTCTAGAGAGTAGTGACTGATGGGGTAGCTACATCACCGGCGGACCCTGGCCAGGTGAAGCTTGCTGACATGTGGCAGCCTCTCCGGAGACTACTAATTCCGCTGGTAACATTGTATGCAAATACCTGGCTGAGTGGGAAGGGCAGAAAACATTGACACATACCTGCCAGAGGCCTATCCTGGGTCTGAAGAGTCCACCCCGGTCTCCAGCGACTCATCATCTCAGCACACACTTTGCCTGCACACAGGGAATCCGCCTCTCTCCACGAATGCCTTCTCCTGCTAGGAAACACAGGATGGCACTCAGCCAAAGGAGAGCTCAGGCAAAGTCAACTGAAGCCCGCATTTTCAAGATTTTGCCCTCTGCTGGGCCACAGCCTCCGGTGGCACACTGCATGTGCGTCACTTCTCCGAAGACAAGGCCGAAATCCGGGCATCCAGGGCCCCCGCAGTCCAGAGGCTGCGCATGGCGGCATACGGATCACCTCTTTGCCACGTACAGGAGGGAGGCCTCGGCCCTAGACTGGCTCCGCTAGAGCTCCACGACCTCAGCTATTTTTCCCGACCTTTGGCCCGTGCCCTTGTGAGTGTGTGACCTCTAGTTACACTTCACCTCCGACCACTCTCGATCCGCCACCTGCGGATACCTGAGCGTGGACATCAACATCTATCACTGTCTGCAGTGTCACAGGTCACTAGGTGTCTAGGCTCAGGCTGACCTTGGCTGTCTTCTGCCCAGGCAAGGAGCTTAATCCTTCAAAGGAAACGAGGACACATGGTCACTGGCCGACATCCTTTCTTTCATCTACACAGCGGTCTAGATGAGGGTAAAGAGGCCAGGTGGGCCAGGTGAAGGCTGAGTGCGGGGCCTAAGGCTTCCTTCCCAATCACCATGGAGACAGCCACCGCAAGGCTGGCCGGAACTTCTGACGGGGACGGGTCACAAACTCTCAGCCAATAGGAGAGGTCCAGCCTAACCGGCCGGTTCCGCAGAGCCCTCCATTTTACCCATGGACACACAACGGCCCCTTCTGTCCTTGGCCACAAAATCGAGGGCACCCAGGGAATAACTTCGCAGTAGGGAACCCCTGATGTGGACACGTTCGACATACTGGGACAGCAGGCAGGTACCTCTTTTCCACTCACGCTACGATATCAGTAGGCAAGGCGCCCTTCCTCAGCATCTATGGCCCCTCTTTGTATGTGTTCTTTTAAAGAAATCTCTTTTTGCTACCCCTGAGACACATCACAACTATGAGGGGCCTGAGAGGGAACCTGGAGATGAAACAGGGGAGGCTTCTGGCTGTACCGCTTCCCCGTGGCTAGAGAATAGCAGTTAGTCTCTCTGGAAGCTCTTAGCTTCTGTTGATCGACATGGGCAATACGGTAGGGGCGGACCCTGGCCAGGTGGAGCTTGTGGGCACACGCAACCTCTGGGGGAAGAATAATTCCGCTGCTGCTTTGTATGGTGTAAACCTCCCCACGCCAAGTGGGATGGGCACAGAACATTGACCCACACCTGCCAGGGGCCTTTCCTGGGACTAAAGATCCCAACCTGGTCTCAACCTTGTCACCTTCTCAGCACATACCTTTCCTGCACACATAATCCTGCCTTTCTCCGTCGGTGCCTCATCCTACTAGGAAAAAAGCATGCCGCTCAAAAAGGCCGATGCCAGAGAAATCGAGGAGACACTGCCATTTTCCACATTTTTGCTGTCTACATATCCCCGCCTCCGGCGGAAGGCTGCCTATGTGGCCGGGCTGCGAAGGCAAGGCCGAAATCCTGGCATCCCGGGCCCCAGCAATCCAGTGGTTTATGGACGTGGGGACCCGGATGACATGTTTCCCACATACAAGAGGAATCCTTGGGCCCTCCACTGGCTCGCCATTCAGCTCCGCGACGTCCACTGCTGGCCCTGGCCTTTGGCCGGTGCCCCATTGCGCGAGTGCTCCGGAGCGATGTTTCTCCACCCATCACTATCATTCTGCCACCAGGGGATATGTGAGTGTGGGAGTCACCATTTGTCTGTCACTGGCAGCAGTGTCACGAGTCACTAGACTTCCAGGTACCAGCTGACCTAGGCTGCCTTCTGCCCCAGGCAAGGTCCGGAATCCTTTATCCCAGATGCTGACACCTGGGCACTGGCCGACATTAATTTTTATCAACACAGAGGTCTGAGTGAGGGTCAGCAGGCCAGCTAGGTGAAGTCAAGGCCAGGTGGGCGGGACTAAGGCTCCTTTGCCATCACCATGGAGACAGTCCCACCACCGGAAGAGTAGGCGGAGCTTATGATGGGCCTGGTGACAAGACTGAGCCAATGGCAGAGATCTGGCCCGCCAGGCAGATGACACAGGGCCCTCCATTATGACCTATGACACCTAGTGGCCACAGGATTTGAGCACACCCTGGGAAAGCCTACGCAGGCACAGGGGAGCCCCTGGTGCGGACTGGTTCAGGGCATTGGCAGAGCAGGCCAGGTACCTCTTTCCCACTTTCCTGAGGATATCACTACGCAAGGCATCCCCACTCAGCATCTCTTGCCTCTCTCTCTCTGTCTCTCTCTGGATGTGTTCATTCTCTGAAATCTCTTCCTTCTCCCCCTGAGTCACTTCACAGCTTGGAGTGCCTGATAGAGTGCCTAGAGACCAAAGAGCAAAGGGGGAAGGCCTCTGGCTCTACTGGTTGCCCGTGGGCAGACAAGATCTGGTAGTTTATCTGGAAGGTCTAGAGAGTAGTGACTGATGGGGTAGCTACATCACCGGCGGACCCTGGCCAGGTGAAGCTTGCTGACATGTGGCAGCCTCTCCGGAGACTACTAATTCCGCTGGTAACATTGTATGCAAATACCTGGCTGAGTGGGAAGGGCAGAAAACATTGACACATACCTGCCAGAGGCCTATCCTGGGTCTGAAGAGTCCACCCCGGTCTCCAGCGACTCATCATCTCAGCACACACTTTGCCTGCACACAGGGAATCCGCCTCTCTCCACGAATGCCTTCTCCTGCTAGGAAACACAGGATGGCACTCAGCCAAAGGAGAGCTCAGGCAAAGTCAACTGAAGCCCGCATTTTCAAGATTTTGCCCTCTGCTGGGCCACAGCCTCCGGTGGCACTCTGCATGTGCGTCACTTCTCCGAAGACAAGGCCGAAATCCGGGCATCCAGGGCCCCAGCAGTCCAGAGGCTGCGCATGGCGGCATACGGATCACCTCTTTGCCACGTACAGGAGGGAGGCCTCGGCCCTAGACTGGCTCCGCTAGAGCTCCACGACCTCAGCTATTTTTCCCGACCTTTGGCCCGTGCCCTTGTGAGTGTGTGACCTCTAGTTACACTTCACCTCCGACCACTCTCGATCCGCCACCTGCGGATACCTGAGCGTGGACATCAACATCTATCACTGTCTGCAGTGTCACAGGTCACTAGGTGTCTAGGCTCAGGCTGACCTTGGCTGTCTTCTGCCCAGGCAAGGAGCTTAATCCTTTAAAGGAAATGAGGACACATGGTCACTGGCCGACATCCTTTCTTTCATCTACACAGCGGTCTAGATGAGGGTAAAGAGGCCAGGTGGGCCAGGTGAAGGCTGAGTGCGGGGCCTAAGGCTTCCTTCCCAATCACCATGGAGACAGCCACCGCAGGGCTGGCCGGAACTTCTGACGGGGACGGGTCACAAACTCTGAGCCAATAGGAGAGGTCCAGCCTAACCGGCCGGTTCCGCAGAGCCCTCCATTTTACCCATGGACACACAACGGCCCCTTCTGTCCTTGGCCACAAAATCGAGGGCACCCAGGGAATAACGTCGCAGTAGGGAACCCCTGATGTGGACACGTTCGACATACTGGGACAGCAGGCAGGTACCTCTTTTCCACTCACGCTACGATATCAGTAGGCAAGGCGCCCTTCCTCAGCATCTATGGCCCCTCTTTGTATGTGTTCTTTTAAAGAAATCTCTTTTTGCTACCCCTGAGACACATCACAACTATGAGGGGCCTGAGAGGGAACCTGGAGATGAAACAGGGGAGGCTTCTGGCTGTACCGCTTCCCCGTGGCTAGAGAATAGCAGTTAGTCTCTCTGGAAGCTCTTAGCTTCTGTTGATCGACATGGGCAATACGGTAGGGGCGGACCCTGGCCAGGTGGAGCTTGTGGGCACACGCAACCTCTGGGGGAAGAATAATTCCGCTGCTGCTTTGTATGGTGTAAACCTCCCCACGCCAAGTGGGATGGGCACAGAACATTGACCCACACCTGCCAGGGGCCTTTCCTGGGACTAAAGATCCCAACCTGGTCTCAACCTTGTCACCTTCTCAGCACATACCTTTCCTGCACACATAATCCTGCCTTTCTCCGTCGGTGCCTCATCCTACTAGGAAAAAAGCATGCCGCTCAAAAAGGCCGATGCCAGAGAAATCGAGGAGACACTGCCATTTTCCACATTTTTGCTGTCTACATATCCCCGCCTCCGGCGGAAGGCTGCCTATGTGGCCGGGCTGCGAAGGCAAGGCCGAAATCCTGGCATCCCGGGCCCCAGCAATCCAGTGGTTTATGGACGTGGGGACCCGGATGACATGTTTCCCACATACAAGAGGAATCCTTGGGCCCTCCACTGGCTCGCCATTCAGCTCCGCGACGTCCACTGCTGGCCCTGGCCTTTGGCCGGTGCCCCATTGCGCGAGTGCTCCGGAGCGATGTTTCTCCACCCATCACTATCATTCTGCCACCAGGGGATATGTGAGTGTGGGAGTCACCATTTGTCTGTCACTGGCAGCAGTGTCACGAGTCACTAGACTTCCAGGTACCAGCTGACCTAGGCTGCCTTCTGCCCCAGGCAAGGTCCGGAATCCTTTATCCCAGATGCTGACACCTGGGCACTGGCCGACATTAATTTTTATCAACACAGAGGTCTGAGTGAGGGTCAGCAGGCCAGCTAGGTGAAGTCAAGGCCAGGTGGGCGGGACTAAGGCTCCTTTGCCATCACCATGGAGACAGTCCCACCACCGGAAGAGTAGGCGGAGCTTATGATGGGCCTGGTGACAAGACTGAGCCAATGGCAGAGATCTGGCCCGCCAGGCAGATGACACAGGGCCCTCCATTATGACCTATGACACCTAGTGGCCACAGGATTTGAGCACACCCTGGGAAAGCCTACGCAGGCACAGGGGAGCCCCTGGTGCGGACTGGTTCAGGGCATTGGCAGAGCAGGCCAGGTACCTCTTTCCCACTTTCCTGAGGATATCACTACGCAAGGCATCCCCACTCAGCATCTCTTGCCTCTCTCTCTCTGTCTCTCTCTGGATGTGTTCATTCTCTGAAATCTCTTCCTTCTCCCCCTGAGTCACTTCACAGCTTGGAGTGCCTGATAGAGTGCCTAGAGACCAAAGAGCAAAGGGGGAAGGCCTCTGGCTCTACTGGTTGCCCGTGGGCAGACAAGATCTGGTAGTTTATCTGGAAGGTCTAGAGAGTAGTGACTGATGGGGTAGCTACATCACCGGCGGACCCTGGCCAGGTGAAGCTTGCTGACATGTGGCAGCCTCTCCGGAGACTACTAATTCCGCTGGTAACATTGTATGCAAATACCTGGCTGAGTGGGAAGGGCAGAAAACATTGACACATACCTGCCAGAGGCCTATCCTGGGTCTGAAGAGTCCACCCCGGTCTCCAGCGACTCATCATCTCAGCACACACTTTGCCTGCACACAGGGAATCCGCCTCTCTCCACGAATGCCTTCTCCTGCTAGGAAACACAGGATGGCACTCAGCCAAAGGAGAGCTCAGGCAAAGTCAACTGAAGCCCGCATTTTCAAGATTTTGCCCTCTGCTGGGCCACAGCCTCCGGTGGCACACTGCATGTGCGTCACTTCTCCGAAGACAAGGCCGAAATCCGGGCATCCAGGGCCCCAGCAGTCCAGAGGCTGCGCATGGCGGCATACGGATCACCTCTTTGCCACGTACAGGAGGGAGGCCTCGGCCCTAGACTGGCTCCGCTAGAGCTCCACGACCTCAGCTATTTTTCCCGACCTTTGGCCCGTGCCCTTGTGAGTGTGTGACCTCTAGTTACACTTCACCTCCGACCACTCTCGATCCGCCACCTGTGGCTACCTGAGCGTGGACATCAACATCTATCACTGTCTGCAGTGTCACAGGTCACTAGGTGTCTAGGCTCAGGCTGACCTTGGCTGTCTTCTGCCCAGGCAAGGAGCTTAATCCTTTAAAGGAAATGAGGACACGTGGTCACTGGCCGACATCCTTTCTTTCATCTACACAGCGGTCTAGATGAGGGTAAAGAGGCCAGGTGGGCCAGGTGAAGGCTGAGTGCGGGGCCTAAGGCTTCCTTCCCAATCACCATGGAGACAGCCACCGCAAGGCTGGCCGGAACTTCTGACGGGGACGGGTCACAAACTCTCAGCCAATAGGAGAGGTCCAGCCTAACCGGCCGGTTCCGCAGAGCCCTCCATTTTACCCATGGACACACAACGGCCCCTTCTGTCCTTGGCCACAAAATCGAGGGCACCCAGGGAATAACTTCACAGTAGGCAACCCCTGATGTGGACACGTTCGACATACTGGGACAGCAGGCAGGTACCTCTTTTCCACTCACGCTACGATATCAGTAGGCAAGGCGCCCTTCCTCAGCATCTATGGCCCCTCTTTGTATGTGTTCTTTTAAAGAAATCTCTTTTTGCTACCCCTGAGACACATCACAACTATGAGGGGCCTGAGAGGGAACCTGGAGATGAAACAGGGGAGGCTTCTGGCTGTACCGCTTCCCCGTGGCTAGAGAATAGCAGTTAGTCTCTCTGGAAGCTCTTAGCTTCTGTTGATCGACATGGGCAATACGGTAGGGGCGGACCCTGGCCAGGTGGAGCTTGTGGGCACACGCAACCTCTGGGGGAAGAATAATTCCGCTGCTGCTTTGTATGGTGTAAACCTCCCCACGCCAAGTAGGATGGGCACAGAACATTGACCCACACCTGCCAGGGGCCTTTCCTGGGACTAAAGATCCCAACCTGGTCTCAACCTTGTCACCTTCTCAGCACATACCTTTCCTGCACACATAATCCTGCCTTTCTCCGTCGGTGCCTCATCCTACTAGGAAAAAAGCATGCCGCTCAAAAAGGCCGATGCCAGAGAAATCGAGGAGACACTGCCATTTTCCACATTTTTGCTGTCTACATATCCCCGCCTCCGGCGGAAGGCTGCCTATGTGGCCGGGCTGCGAAGGCAAGGCCGAAATCCTGGCATCCCGGGCCCCAGCAATCCAGTGGTTTATGGACGTGGGGACCCGGATGACAGGTTTCCCACATACAAGAGGAATCCTTGGGCCCTTCACTGGCTCGCCATTCAGCTCCGCGACGTCCACTACTGGCCCTGGCCTTTGGCCGGTGCCCCATTGCGCGAGTGCTCCGGAGCGATGTTTCTCCACCCATCACTATCATTCTGCCACCAGGGGATATGTGAGTGTGGGAGTCACCATTTGTCTGTCACTGGCAGCAGTGTCACGAGTCACTAGACTTCCAGGTACCAGCTGACCTAGGCTGCCTTCTGCCCCAGGCAAGGTCCGGAATCCTTTATCCCAGATGCTGACACCTGGGCACTGGCCGACATTAATTTTTATCAACACAGAGGTCTGAGTGAGGGTCAGCAGGCCAGCTAGGTGAAGTCAAGGCCAGGTGGGCGGGACTAAGGCTCCTTTGCCATCACCATGGAGACAGTCCCACCACCGGAAGAGTAGGCGGAGCTTATGATGGGCCTGGTGACAAGACTGAGCCAATGGCAGAGATCTGGCCCGCCAGGCAGATGACACAGGGCCCTCCATTATGACCTATGACACCTAGTGGCCACAGGATTTGAGCACACCCTGGGAAAGCCTACGCAGGCACAGGGGAGCCCCTGGTGCGGACTGGTTCAGGGCATTGGCAGAGCAGGCCAGGTACCTCTTTCCCACTTTCCTGAGGATATCGCTACGCAAGGCATCCCCACTCAGCATCTCTTGCCTCTCTCTCTCTGTCTCTCTCTGGATGTGTTCACTCTCTGAAATCTCTTCCTTCTCCCCCTGAGTCACTTCACAGCTTGGAGTGCCTGATAGAGTGCCTAGAGACCAAAGAGCAAAGGGGGAAGGCCTCTGGCTCTACTGGTTGCCCGTGGGCAGACAAGATCTGGTAGTTTATCTGGAAGGTCTAGAGAGTAGTGACTGATGGGGTAGCTACATCACCGGCGGACCCTGGCCAGGTGAAGCTTGCTGACATGTGGCAGCCTCTCCGGAGACTACTAATTCCGCTGGTAACATTGTATGCAAATACCTGGCTGAGTGGGAAGGGCAGAAAACATTGACACATACCTGCCAGAGGCCTATCCTGGGTCTGAAGAGTCCACCCCGGTCTCCAGCGACTCATCATCTCAGCACACACTTTGCCTGCACACAGGGAATCCGCCTCTCTCCACGAATGCCTTCTCCTGCTAGGAAACACAGGATGGCACTCAGCCAAAGGAGAGCTCAGGCAAAGTCAACTGAAGCCCGCATTTTCAAGATTTTGCCCTCTGCTGGGCCACAGCCTCCGGTGGCACACTGCATGTGCGTCACTTCTCCGAAGACAAGGCCGAAATCCGGGCATCCAGGGCCCCCGCAGTCCAGAGGCTGCGCATGGCGGCATACGGATCACCTCTTTGCCACGTACAGGAGGGAGGCCTCGGCCCTAGACTGGCTCCGCTAGAGCTCCACGACCTCAGCTATTTTTCCCGACCTTTGGCCCGTGCCCTTGTGAGTGTGTGACCTCTAGTTACACTTCACCTCCGACCACTCTCGATCCGCCACCTGCGGATACCTGAGCGTGGACATCAACATCTATCACTGTCTGCAGTGTCACAGGTCACTAGGTGTCTAGGCTCAGGCTGACCTTGGCTGTCTTCTGCCCAGGCAAGGAGCTTAATCCTTCAAAGGAAACGAGGACACATGGTCACTGGCCGACATCCTTTCTTTCATCTACACAGCGGTCTAGATGAGGGTAAAGAGGCCAGGTGGGCCAGGTGAAGGCTGAGTGCGGGGCCTAAGGCTTCCTTCCCAATCACCATGGAGACAGCCACCGCAAGGCTGGCCGGAACTTCTGACGGGGACGGGTCACAAACTCTCAGCCAATAGGAGAGGTCCAGCCTAACCGGCCGGTTCCGCAGAGCCCTCCATTTTACCCATGGACACACAACGGCCCCTTCTGTCCTTGGCCACAAAATCGAGGGCACCCAGGGAATAACTTCGCAGTAGGGAACCCCTGATGTGGACACGTTCGACATACTGGGACAGCAGGCAGGTACCTCTTTTCCACTCACGCTACGATATCAGTAGGCAAGGCGCCCTTCCTCAGCATCTATGGCCCCTCTTTGTATGTGTTCTTTTAAAGAAATCTCTTTTTGCTACCCCTGAGACACATCACAACTATGAGGGGCCTGAGAGGGAACCTGGAGATGAAACAGGGGAGGCTTCTGGCTGTACCGCTTCCCCGTGGCTAGAGAATAGCAGTTAGTCTCTCTGGAAGCTCTTAGCTTCTGTTGATCGACATGGGCAATACGGTAGGGGCGGACCCTGGCCAGGTGGAGCTTGTGGGCACACGCAACCTCTGGGGGAAGAATAATTCCGCTGCTGCTTTGTATGGTGTAAACCTCCCCACGCCAAGTGGGATGGGCACAGAACATTGACCCACACCTGCCAGGGGCCTTTCCTGGGACTAAAGATCCCAACCTGGTCTCAACCTTGTCACCTTCTCAGCACATACCTTTCCTGCACACATAATCCTGCCTTTCTCCGTCGGTGCCTCATCCTACTAGGAAAAAAGCATGCCGCTCAAAAAGGCCGATGCCAGAGAAATCGAGGAGACACTGCCATTTTCCACATTTTTGCTGTCTACATATCCCCGCCTCCGGCGGAAGGCTGCCTATGTGGCCGGGCTGCGAAGGCAAGGCCGAAATCCTGGCATCCCGGGCCCCAGCAATCCAGTGGTTTATGGACGTGGGGACCCGGATGACATGTTTCCCACATACAAGAGGAATCCTTGGGCCCTCCACTGGCTCGCCATTCAGCTCCGCGACGTCCACTGCTGGCCCTGGCCTTTGGCCGGTGCCCCATTGCGCGAGTGCTCCGGAGCGATGTTTCTCCACCCATCACTATCATTCTGCCACCAGGGGATATGTGAGTGTGGGAGTCACCATTTGTCTGTCACTGGCAGCAGTGTCACGAGTCACTAGACTTCCAGGTACCAGCTGACCTAGGCTGCCTTCTGCCCCAGGCAAGGTCCGGAATCCTTTATCCCAGATGCTGACACCTGGGCACTGGCCGACATTAATTTTTATCAACACAGAGGTCTGAGTGAGGGTCAGCAGGCCAGCTAGGTGAAGTCAAGGCCAGGTGGGCGGGACTAAGGCTCCTTTGCCATCACCATGGAGACAGTCCCACCACCGGAAGAGTAGGCGGAGCTTATGATGGGCCTGGTGACAAGACTGAGCCAATGGCAGAGATCTGGCCCGCCAGGCAGATGACACAGGGCCCTCCATTATGACCTATGACACCTAGTGGCCACAGGATTTGAGCACACCCTGGGAAAGCCTACGCAGGCACAGGGGAGCCCCTGGTGCGGACTGGTTCAGGGCATTGGCAGAGCAGGCCAGGTACCTCTTTCCCACTTTCCTGAGGATATCACTACGCAAGGCATCCCCACTCAGCATCTCTTGCCTCTCTCTCTCTGTCTCTCTCTGGATGTGTTCATTCTCTGAAATCTCTTCCTTCTCCCCCTGAGTCACTTCACAGCTTGGAGTGCCTGATAGAGTGCCTAGAGACCAAAGAGCAAAGGGGGAAGGCCTCTGGCTCTACTGGTTGCCCGTGGGCAGACAAGATCTGGTAGTTTATCTGGAAGGTCTAGAGAGTAGTGACTGATGGGGTAGCTACATCACCGGCGGACCCTGGCCAGGTGAAGCTTGCTGACATGTGGCAGCCTCTCCGGAGACTACTAATTCCGCTGGTAACATTGTATGCAAATACCTGGCTGAGTGGGAAGGGCAGAAAACATTGACACATACCTGCCAGAGGCCTATCCTGGGTCTGAAGAGTCCACCCCGGTCTCCAGCGACTCATCATCTCAGCACACACTTTGCCTGCACACAGGGAATCCGCCTCTCTCCACGAATGCCTTCTCCTGCTAGGAAACACAGGATGGCACTCAGCCAAAGGAGAGCTCAGGCAAAGTCAACTGAAGCCCGCATTTTCAAGATTTTGCCCTCTGCTGGGCCACAGCCTCCGGTGGCACTCTGCATGTGCGTCACTTCTCCGAAGACAAGGCCGAAATCCGGGCATCCAGGGCCCCAGCAGTCCAGAGGCTGCGCATGGCGGCATACGGATCACCTCTTTGCCACGTACAGGAGGGAGGCCTCGGCCCTAGACTGGCTCCGCTAGAGCTCCACGACCTCAGCTATTTTTCCCGACCTTTGGCCCGTGCCCTTGTGAGTGTGTGACCTCTAGTTACACTTCACCTCCGACCACTCTCGATCCGCCACCTGCGGATACCTGAGCGTGGACATCAACATCTATCACTGTCTGCAGTGTCACAGGTCACTAGGTGTCTAGGCTCAGGCTGACCTTGGCTGTCTTCTGCCCAGGCAAGGAGCTTAATCCTTTAAAGGAAATGAGGACACATGGTCACTGGCCGACATCCTTTCTTTCATCTACACAGCGGTCTAGATGAGGGTAAAGAGGCCAGGTGGGCCAGGTGAAGGCTGAGTGCGGGGCCTAAGGCTTCCTTCCCAATCACCATGGAGACAGCCACCGCAGGGCTGGCCGGAACTTCTGACGGGGACGGGTCACAAACTCTGAGCCAATAGGAGAGGTCCAGCCTAACCGGCCGGTTCCGCAGAGCCCTCCATTTTACCCATGGACACACAACGGCCCCTTCTGTCCTTGGCCACAAAATCGAGGGCACCCAGGGAATAACGTCGCAGTAGGGAACCCCTGATGTGGACACGTTCGACATACTGGGACAGCAGGCAGGTACCTCTTTTCCACTCACGCTACGATATCAGTAGGCAAGGCGCCCTTCCTCAGCATCTATGGCCCCTCTTTGTATGTGTTCTTTTAAAGAAATCTCTTTTTGCTACCCCTGAGACACATCACAACTATGAGGGGCCTGAGAGGGAACCTGGAGATGAAACAGGGGAGGCTTCTGGCTGTACCGCTTCCCCGTGGCTAGAGAATAGCAGTTAGTCTCTCTGGAAGCTCTTAGCTTCTGTTGATCGACATGGGCAATACGGTAGGGGCGGACCCTGGCCAGGTGGAGCTTGTGGGCACACGCAACCTCTGGGGGAAGAATAATTCCGCTGCTGCTTTGTATGGTGTAAACCTCCCCACGCCAAGTGGGATGGGCACAGAACATTGACCCACACCTGCCAGGGGCCTTTCCTGGGACTAAAGATCCCAACCTGGTCTCAACCTTGTCACCTTCTCAGCACATACCTTTCCTGCACACATAATCCTGCCTTTCTCCGTCGGTGCCTCATCCTACTAGGAAAAAAGCATGCCGCTCAAAAAGGCCGATGCCAGAGAAATCGAGGAGACACTGCCATTTTCCACATTTTTGCTGTCTACATATCCCCGCCTCCGGCGGAAGGCTGCCTATGTGGCCGGGCTGCGAAGGCAAGGCCGAAATCCTGGCATCCCGGGCCCCAGCAATCCAGTGGTTTATGGACGTGGGGACCCGGATGACATGTTTCCCACATCCAAGAGGAATCCTTGGGCCCTTCACTGGCTCGCCATTCAGCTCCGCGACATCCACTACTGGCCCTGGCCTTTGGCCGGTGCCCCATTGCGCGAGTGCTCCGGAGCGATGTTTCTCCACCCATCACTATCATTCTGCCACCAGGGGATATGTGAGTGTGGGAGTCACCATTTGTCTGTCACTGGCAGCAGTGTCACGAGTCACTAGACTTCCAGGTACCAGCTGACCTAGGCTGCCTTCTGCCCCAGGCAAGGTCCGGAATCCTTTATCCCAGATGCTGACACCTGGGCACTGGCCGACATTAATTGTTATCAACACAGAGGTCTGAGTGAGGGTCAGCAGGCCAGCTAGGTGAAGTCAAGGCCAGGTGGGCGGGACTAAGGCTCCTTTGCCATCACCATGGAGACAGTCCCACCACCGGAAGAGTAGGCGGAGCTTATGATGGGCCTGGTGACAAGACTGAGCCAATGGCAGAGATCTGGCCCGCCAGGCAGATGACACAGGGCCCTCCATTATGACCTATGACACCTAGTGGCCACAGGATTTGAGCACACCCTGGGAAAGCCTACGCAGGCACAGGGGAGCCCCTGGTGCGGACTGGTTCAGGGCATTGGCAGAGCAGGCCAGGTACCTCTTTCCCACTTTCCTGAGGATATCGCTACGCAAGGCATCCCCACTCAGCATCTCTTGCCTCTCTCTCTCTGTCTCTCTCTGGATGTGTTCATTCTCTGAAATCTCTTCCTTCTCCCCCTGAGTCACTTCACAGCTTGGAGTGCCTGATAGAGTGCCTAGAGACCAAAGAGCAGAGGGGGAAGGTCTCTGGCTCTACTGGTTGCCCGTGGGCAGACAAGATCTGGTAGTTTATCTGGAAGGTCTAGAGAGTAGTGACTGATGGGGTAGCTACATCACCGGCGGACCCTGGCCAGGTGAAGCTTGCTGACATGTGGCAGCCTCTCCGGAGACTACTAATTCCGCTGGTAACATTGTATGCAAATACCTGGCTGAGTGCGAAGGGCAGAAAACATTGACACATACCTGCCAGAGGCCTATCCTGGGTCTGAAGAGTCCACCCCGGTCTCCAGCGACTCATCATCTCAGCACACACTTTGCCTGCACACAGGGAATCCGCCTCTCTCCATGAATGCCTTCTCCTGCTAGGAAACACAGGATGGCACTCAGCCAAAGGAGAGCTCAGGCAAAGTCAACTGAAGCCCGCATTTTCAAGATTTTGCCCTCTGCTGGGCCACAGCCTCCGGTGGCACACTGCATGTGCGTCACTTCTCCGAAGACAAGGCCGAAATCCGGGCATCCAGGGCCCCAGCAGTCCAGAGGCTGCGCATGGCGGCATACTATCTCTCTATGTGCCACGTACAGGAGGGAGGCCTCGGCCCTAGACTGGCTCCGCTAGAGCTCCACGACCTCAGCTATTTTTCCCGACCTTTGGCCCGTGCCCTTGTGAGTGTGTGACCTCTAGTTACACTTCACCTCCGACCACTCTCGATCCGCCACCTGTGGCTACCTGAGCGTGGACATCAACATCTATCACTGTCTGCAGTGTCACAGGTCACTAGGTGTCTAGGCTCAGGCTGACCTTGGCTGTCTTGTGCCCAGGCAAGGAGCTTAATCCTTCAAAGGAAATGAGGACACGTGGTCACTGGCCGACATCCTTTCTTTCATCTACACAGCGGTCTAGATGAGGGTAAAGAGGCCAGGTGGGCCAGGTGAAGGCTGAGTGCGGGGCCTAAGGCTTCCTTCCCAATCACCATGGAGACAGCCACCGCAAGGCTGGCCGGAACTTCTGACGGGGACGGGTCACAAACTCTCAGCCAATAGGAGAGGTCCAGCCTAACCGGCCGGTTCCGCAGAGCCCTCCATTTTACCCATGGACACACAACGGCCCCTTCTGTCCTTGGCCACAAAATCGAGGGCACCCAGGGAATAACTTCACAGTAGGCAACCCCTGATGTGGACACGTTCGACATACTGGGACAGCAGGCAGGTACCTCTTTGCCACTTACGCTACGATATCAGTAGGCAAGGCGCCCTTCCTCAGCATCTATGGCCCCTCTTTGTATGTGTTCTTTTAAAGAAATCTCTTTTTGCTACCCCTGAGACACATCACAACTATGAGGGGCCTGAGAGGGAACCTGGACATGAAACAGGGGAGGCTTCTGGCTGTACCGCTTCCCCGTGGCTAGAGAATAGCAGTTAGTCTCTCTGGAAGCTCTTAGCTTCTGTTGATCGACATGGGCAATACGGTAGGGGCGGACCCTGGCCAGGTGGAGCTTGTGGGCACACGCAACCTCTGGGGGAAGAATAATTCCGCTGCTGCTTTGTATGGTGTAAACCTCCCCACGCCAAGTGGGATGGGCACAGAACATTGACCCACACCTGCCAGGGGCCTTTCCTGGGACTAAAGATCCCAACCTGGTCTCAACCTTGTCACCTTCTCAGCACATACCTTTCCTGCACACATAATCCTGCCTTTCTCCGTCGGTGCCTCATCCTACTAGGAAAAAACCATGCCGCTCAAAAAGGCCGATGCCAGAGAAATCGAGGAGACACTGCCATTTTCCACATTTTTGCTGTCTACATATCCCCGCCTCCGGCGGAAGGCTGCCTATGTGGCCGGGCTGCGAAGGCAAGGCCGAAATCCTGGCATCCCGGGCCCCAGCAATCCAGTGGTTTATGGACGTGGGGACCCGGATGACATGTTTCCCACATACAAGAGGAATCCTTGGGCCCTCCACTGGCTCGCCATTCAGCTCCGCGACGTCCACTGCTGGCCCTGGCCTTTGGCCGGTGCCCCATTGCGCGAGTGCTCCGGAGCGATGTTTCTCCACCCATCACTATCATTCTGCCACCAGGGGATATGTGAGTGTGGGAGTCACCATTTGTCTGTCACTGGCAGCAGTGTCACGAGTCACTAGACTTCCAGGTACCAGCTGACCTAGGCTGCCTTCTGCCCCAGGCAAGGTCCGGAATCCTTTATCCCAGATGCTGACACCTGGGCACTGGCCGACATTAATTTTTATCAACACAGAGGTCTGAGTGAGGGTCAGCAGGCCAGCTAGGTGAAGTCAAGGCCAGGTGGGCGGGACTAAGGCTCCTTTGCCATCACCATGGAGACAGTCCCACCACCGGAAGAGTAGGCGGAGCTTATGATGGGCCTGGTGACAAGACTGAGCCAATGGCAGAGATCTGGCCCGCCAGGCAGATGACACAGGGCCCTCCATTATGACCTATGACACCTAGTGGCCACAGGATTTGAGCACACCCTGGGAAAGCCTACGCAGGCACAGGGGAGCCCCTGGTGCGGACTGGTTCAGGGCATTGGCAGAGCAGGCCAGGTACCTCTTTCCCACTTTCCTGAGGATATCACTACGCAAGGCATCCCCACTCAGCATCTCTTGCCTCTCTCTCTCTGTCTCTCTCTGGATGTGTTCATTCTCTGAAATCTCTTCCTTCTCCCCCTGAGTCACTTCACAGCTTGGAGTGCCTGATAGAGTGCCTAGAGACCAAAGAGCAAAGGGGGAAGGCCTCTGGCTCTACTGGTTGCCCATGGGCAGACAAGATCTGGTAGTTTATCTGGAAGGTCTAGAGAGTAGTGACTGATGGGGTAGCTACATCACCGGCGGACCCTGGCCAGGTGAAGCTTGCTGACATGTGGCAGCCTCTCCGGAGACTACTAATTCCGCTGGTAACATTGTATGCAAATACCTGGCTGAGTGCGAAGGGCAGAAAACATTGACACATACCTGCCAGAGGCCTATCCTGGGTCTGAAGAGTCCACCCCGGTCTCCAGCGACTCATCATCTCAGCACACACTTTGCCTGCACACAGGGAATCCGCCTCTCTCCATGAATGCCTTCTCCTGCTAGGAAACACAGGATGGCACTCAGCCAAAGGAGAGCTCAGGCAAAGTCAACTGAAGCCCGCATTTTCAAGATTTTGCCCTCTGCTGGGCCACAGCCTCCGGTGGCACACTGCATGTGCGTCACTTCTCCGAAGACAAGGCCGAAATCCGGGCATCCAGGGCCCCAGCAGTCCAGAGGCTGCGCGTGGCGGCATACGGATCACCTCTTTGCCACGTACAGGAGGGAGGCCTCGGCCCTAGACTGGCTCCGCTAGAGCTCCACGACCTCAGCTATTTTTCCCGACCTTTGGCCCGTGCCCTTGTGAGTGTGTGACCTCTAGTTACACTTCACCTCCGACCACTCTCGATCCGCCACCTGTGGCTACCTGAGCGTGGACATCAACATCTATCACTGTCTGCAGTGTCACAGGTCACTAGGTGTCTAGGCTCAGGCTGACCTTGGCTGTCTTCTGCCCAGGCAAGGAGCTTAATCCTTCAAAGGAAATGAGGACACGTGGTCACTGGCCGACATCCTTTCTTTCATCTACACAGCGGTCTAGATGAGGGTAAAGAGGCCAGGTGGGCCAGGTGAAGGCTGAGTGCGGGGCCTAAGGCTTCCTTCCCAATCACCATGGAGACAGCCACCGCAAGGCTGGCCGGAACTTCTGACGGGGACGGGTCACAAACTCTCAGCCAATAGGAGAGGTCCAGCCTAACCGGCCGGTTCCGCACAGCCCTCCATTTTACCCATGGACACACAACGGCCCCTTCTGTCCTTGGCCACAAAATCGAGGGCACCCAGGGAATAACGTCGCAGTAGGGAACCCCTGATGTGGACACGTTCGACATACTGGGACAGCAGGCAGGTACCTCTTTTCCACTCACGCTACGATATCAGTAGGCAAGGCGCCCTTCCTCAGCATCTATGGCCCCTCTTTGTATGTGTTCTTTTAAAGAAATCTCTTTTTGCTACCCCTGAGACACATCACAACTATGAGGGGCCTGAGAGGGAACCTGGAGATGAAACAGGGGAGGCTTCTGGCTGTACCGCTTCCCCGTGGCTAGAGAATAGCAGTTAGTCTCTCTGGAAGCTCTTAGCTTCTGTTGATCGACATGGGCAATACGGTAGGGGCGGACCCTGGCCAGGTGGAGCTTGTGGGCACACGCAACCTCTGGGGGAAGAATAATTCCGCTGCTGCTTTGTATGGTGTAAACCTCCCCACGCCAAGTGGGATGGGCACAGAACATTGACCCACACCTGCCAGGGGCCTTTCCTGGGACTAAAGATCCCAACCTGGTCTCAACCTTGTCACCTTCTCAGCACATACCTTTCCTGCACACATAATCCTGCCTTTCTCCGTCGGTGCCTCATCCTACTAGGAAAAAAGCATGCCGCTCAAAAAGGCCGATGCCAGAGAAATCGAGGAGACACTGCCATTTTCCACATTTTTGCTGTCTACATATCCCCGCCTCCGGCGGAAGGCTGCCTATGTGGCCGGGCTGCGAAGGCAAGGCCGAAATCCTGGCATCCCGGGCCCCAGCAATCCAGTGGTTTATGGACGTGGGGACCCGGATGACATGTTTCCCACATCCAAGAGGAATCCTTGGGCCCTTCACTGGCTCGCCATTCAGCTCCGCGACATCCACTACTGGCCCTGGCCTTTGGCCGGTGCCCCATTGCGCGAGTGCTCCGGAGCGATGTTTCTCCACCCATCACTATCATTCTGCCACCAGGGGATATGTGAGTGTGGGAGTCACCATTTGTCTGTCACTGGCAGCAGTGTCACGAGTCACTAGACTTCCAGGTACCAGCTGACCTAGGCTGCCTTCTGCCCCAGGCAAGGTCCGGAATCCTTTATCCCAGATGCTGACACCTGGGCACTGGCCGACATTAATTGTTATCAACACAGAGGTCTGAGTGAGGGTCAGCAGGCCAGCTAGGTGAAGTCAAGGCCAGGTGGGCGGGACTAAGGCTCCTTTGCCATCACCATGGAGACAGTCCCACCACCGGAAGAGTAGGCGGAGCTTATGATGGGCCTGGTGACAAGACTGAGCCAATGGCAGAGATCTGGCCCGCCAGGCAGATGACACAGGGCCCTCCATTATGACCTATGACACCTAGTGGCCACAGGATTTGAGCACACCCTGGGAAAGCCTACGCAGGCACAGGGGAGCCCCTGGTGCGGACTGGTTCAGGGCATTGGCAGAGCAGGCCAGGTACCTCTTTCCCACTTTCCTGAGGATATCACTACGCAAGGCATCCCCACTCAGCATCTCTTGCCTCTCTCTCTCTGTCTCTCTCTGGATGTGTTCATTCTCTGAAATCTCTTCCTTCTCCCCCTGAGTCACTTCACAGCTTGGAGTGCCTGATAGAGTGCCTAGAGACCAAAGAGCAGAGGGGGAAGGTCTCTGGCTCTACTGGTTGCCCGTGGGCAGACAAGATCTGGTAGTTTATCTGGAAGGTCTAGAGAGTAGTGACTGATGGGGTAGCTACATCACCGGCGGACCCTGGCCAGGTGAAGCTTGCTGACATGTGGCAGCCTCTCCGGAGACTACTAATTTCGCTGGTAACATTGTATGCAAATACCTGGCTGAGTGCGAAGGGCAGAAAACATTGACACATACCTGCCAGAGGCCTATCCTGGGTCTGAAGAGTCCACCCCGGTCTCCAGCGACTCATCATCTCAGCACACACTTTGCCTGCACACAGGGAATCCGCCTCTCTCCATGAATGCCTTCTCCTGCTAGGAAACACAGGATGGCACTCAGCCAAAGGAGAGCTCAGGCAAAGTCAACTGAAGCCCGCATTTTCAAGATTTTGCCCTCTGCTGGGCCACAGCCTCCGGTGGCACACTGCATGTGCGTCACTTCTCCGAAGACAAGGCCGAAATCCGGGCATCCAGGGCCCCCGCAGTCCAGAGGCTGCGCATGGCGGCATACGGATCACCTCTTTGCCACGTACAGGAGGGAGGCCTCGGCCCTAGACTGGCTCCGCTAGAGCTCCACGACCTCAGCTATTTTTCCCGACCTTTGGCCCGTGCCCTTGTGAGTGTGTGACCTCTAGTTACACTTCACCTCCGACCACTCTCGATCCGCCACCTGCGGCTACCTGAGCGTGGACATCAACATCTATCACTGTCTGCAGTGTCACAGGTCACTAGGTGTCTAGGCTCAGGCTGACCTTGGCTGTCTTCTGCCCAGGCAAGGAGCTTAATCCTTTAAAGGAAATGAGGACACGTGGTCACTGGCCGACATCCTTTCTTTCATCTACACAGCGGTCTAGATGAGGGTAAAGAGGCCAGGTGGGCCAGGTGAAGGCTGAGTGCGGGGCCTAAGGCTTCCTTCCCAATCACCATGGAGACAGCCACCGCAAGGCTGGCCGGAACTTCTGACGGGGACGGGTCACAAACTCTCAGCCAATAGGAGAGGTCCAGCCTAACCGGCCGGTTCCGCAGAGCCCTCCATTTTACCCATGGACACACAACGGCCCCTTCTGTCCTTGGCCACAAAATCGAGGGCACCCAGGGAATAACTTCACAGTAGGCAACCCCTGATGTGGACACGTTCGACATACTGGGACAGCAGGCAGGTACCTCTTTGCCACTTACGCTACGATATCAGTAGGCAAGGCGCCCTTCCTCAGCATCTATGGCCCCTCTTTGTATGTGTTCTTTTAAAGAAATCTCTTTTTGCTACCCCTGAGACACATCACAACTATGAGGGGCCTGAGAGGGAACCTGGACATGAAACAGGGGAGGCTTCTGGCTGTACCGCTTCCCCGTGGCTAGAGAATAGCAGTTAGTCTCTCTGGAAGCTCTTAGCTTCTGTTGATCGACATGGGCAATACGGTAGGGGCGGACCCTGGCCAGGTGGAGCTTGTGGGCACACGCAACCTCTGGGGGAAGAATAATTCCGCTGCTGCTTTGTATGGTGTAAACCTCCCCACGCCAAGTGGGATGGGCACAGAACATTGACCCACACCTGCCAGGGGCCTTTCCTGGGACTAAAGATCCCAACCTGGTCTCAACCTTGTCACCTTCTCAGCACATACCTTTCCTGCACACATAATCCTGCCTTTCTCCGTCGGTGCCTCATCCTACTAGGAAAAAAGCATGCCGCTCAAAAAGGCCGATGCCAGAGAAATCGAGGAGACACTGCCATTTTCCACATTTTTGCTGTCTACATATCCCCGCCTCCGGCGGAAGGCTGCCTATGTGGCCGGGCTGCGAAGGCAAGGCCGAAATCCTGGCATCCCGGGCCCCAGCAATCCAGTGGTTTATGGACGTGGGGACCCGGATGACATGTTTCCCACATACAAGAGGAATCCTTGGGCCCTCCACTGGCTCGCCATTCAGCTCCGCGACGTCCACTGCTGGCCCTGGCCTTTGGCCGGTGCCCCATTGCGCGAGTGCTCCGGAGCGATGTTTCTCCACCCATCACTATCATTCTGCCACCAGGGGATATGTGAGTGTGGGAGTCACCATTTGTCTGTCACTGGCAGCAGTGTCACGAGTCACTAGACTTCCAGGTACCAGCTGACCTAGGCTGCCTTCTGCCCCAGGCAAGGTCCGGAATCCTTTATCCCAGATGCTGACACCTGGGCACTGGCCGACATTAATTTTTATCAACACAGAGGTCTGAGTGAGGGTCAGCAGGCCAGCTAGGTGAAGTCAAGGCCAGGTGGGCGGGACTAAGGCTCCTTTGCCATCACCATGGAGACAGTCCCACCACCGGAAGAGTAGGCGGAGCTTATGATGGGCCTGGTGACAAGACTGAGCCAATGGCAGAGATCTGGCCCGCCAGGCAGATGACACAGGGCCCTCCATTATGACCTATGACACCTAGTGGCCACAGGATTTGAGCACACCCTGGGAAAGCCTACGCAGGCACAGGGGAGCCCCTGGTGCGGACTGGTTCAGGGCATTGGCAGAGCAGGCCAGGTACCTCTTTCCCACTTTCCTGAGGATATCACTACGCAAGGCATCCCCACTCAGCATCTCTTGCCTCTCTCTCTCTGTCTCTCTCTGGATGTGTTCATTCTCTGAAATCTCTTCCTTCTCCCCCTGAGTCACTTCACAGCTTGGAGTGCCTGATAGAGTGCCTAGAGACCAAAGAGCAAAGGGGGAAGGCCTCTGGCTCTACTGGTTGCCCATGGGCAGACAAGATCTGGTAGTTTATCTGGAAGGTCTAGAGAGTAGTGACTGATGGGGTAGCTACATCACCGGCGGACCCTGGCCAGGTGAAGCTTGCTGACATGTGGCAGCCTCTCCGGAGACTACTAATTCCGCTGGTAACATTGTATGCAAATACCTGGCTGAGTGCGAAGGGCAGAAAACATTGACACATACCTGCCAGAGGCCTATCCTGGGTCTGAAGAGTCCACCCCGGTCTCCAGCGACTCATCATCTCAGCACACACTTTGCCTGCACACAGGGAATCCGCCTCTCTCCATGAATGCCTTCTCCTGCTAGGAAACACAGGATGGCACTCAGCCAAAGGAGAGCTCAGGCAAAGTCAACTGAAGCCCGCATTTTCAAGATTTTGCCCTCTGCTGGGCCACAGCCTCCGGTGGCACACTGCATGTGCGTCACTTCTCCGAAGACAAGGCCGAAATCCGGGCATCCAGGGCCCCCGCAGTCCAGAGGCTGCGCGTGGCGGCATACGGATCACCTCTTTGCCACGTACAGGAGGGAGGCCTCGGCCCTAGACTGGCTCCGCTAGAGCTCCACGACCTCAGCTATTTTTCCCGACCTTTGGCCCGTGCCCTTGTGAGTGTGTGACCTCTAGTTACACTTCACCTCCGACCACTCTCGATCCGCCACCTGTGGCTACCTGAGCGTGGACATCAACATCTATCACTGTCTGCAGTGTCACAGGTCACTAGGTGTCTAGGCTCAGGCTGACCTTGGCTGTCTTCTGCCCAGGCAAGGAGCTTAATCCTTTAAAGGAAATGAGGACACGTGGTCACTGGCCGACATCCTTTCTTTCATCTACACAGCGGTCTAGATGAGGGTAAAGAGGCCAGGTGGGCCAGGTGAAGGCTGAGTGCGGGGCCTAAGGCTTCCTTCCCAATCACCATGGAGACAGCCACCGCAAGGCTGGCCGGAACTTCTGACGGGGACGGGTCACAAACTCTCAGCCAATAGGAGAGGTCCAGCCTAACCGGCCGGTTCCGCAGAGCCCTCCATTTTACCCATGGACACACAACGGCCCCTTCTGTCCTTGGCCACAAAATCGAGGGCACCCAGGGAATAACTTCACAGTAGGCAACCCCTGATGTGGACACGTTCGACATACTGGGACAGCAGGCAGGTACCTCTTTGCCACTTACGCTACGATATCAGTAGGCAAGGCGCCCTTCCTCAGCATCTATGGCCCCTCTTTGTATGTGTTCTTTTAAAGAAATCTCTTTTTGCTACCCCTGAGACACATCACAACTATGAGGGGCCTGAGAGGGAACCTGGACATGAAACAGGGGAGGCTTCTGGCTGTACCGCTTCCCCGTGGCTAGAGAATAGCAGTTAGTCTCTCTGGAAGCTCTTAGCTTCTGTTGATCGACATGGGCAATACGGTAGGGGCGGACCCTGGCCAGGTGGAGCTTGTGGGCACACGCAACCTCTGGGGGAAGAATAATTCCGCTGCTGCTTTGTATGGTGTAAACCTCCCCACGCCAAGTGGGATGGGCACAGAACATTGACCCACACCTGCCAGGGGCCTTTCCTGGGACTAAAGATCCCAACCTGGTCTCAACCTTGTCACCTTCTCAGCACATACCTTTCCTGCACACATAATCCTGCCTTTCTCCGTCGGTGCCTCATCCTACTAGGAAAAAAGCATGCCGCTCAAAAAGGCCGATGCCAGAGAAATCGAGGAGACACTGCCATTTTCCACATTTTTGCTGTCTACATATCCCCGCCTCCGGCGGAAGGCTGCCTATGTGGCCGGGCTGCGAAGGCAAGGCCGAAATCCTGGCATCCCGGGCCCCAGCAATCCAGTGGTTTATGGACGTGGGGACCCGGATGACATGTTTCCCACATACAAGAGGAATCCTTGGGCCCTCCACTGGCTCGCCATTCAGCTCCGCGACGTCCACTGCTGGCCCTGGCCTTTGGCCGGTGCCCCATTGCGCGAGTGCTCCGGAGCGATGTTTCTCCACCCATCACTATCATTCTGCCACCAGGGGATATGTGAGTGTGGGAGTCACCATTTGTCTGTCACTGGCAGCAGTGTCACGAGTCACTAGACTTCCAGGTACCAGCTGACCTAGGCTGCCTTCTGCCCCAGGCAAGGTCCGGAATCCTTTATCCCAGATGCTGACACCTGGGCACTGGCCGACATTAATTTTTATCAACACAGAGGTCTGAGTGAGGGTCAGCAGGCCAGCTAGGTGAAGTCAAGGCCAGGTGGGCGGGACTAAGGCTCCTTTGCCATCACCATGGAGACAGTCCCACCACCGGAAGAGTAGGCGGAGCTTATGATGGGCCTGGTGACAAGACTGAGCCAATGGCAGAGATCTGGCCCGCCAGGCAGATGACACAGGGCCCTCCATTATGACCTATGACACCTAGTGGCCACAGGATTTGAGCACACCCTGGGAAAGCCTACGCAGGCACAGGGGAGCCCCTGGTGCGGACTGGTTCAGGGCATTGGCAGAGCAGGCCAGGTACCTCTTTCCCACTTTCCTGAGGATATCACTACGCAAGGCATCCCCACTCAGCATCTCTTGCCTCTCTCTCTCTGTCTCTCTCTGGATGTGTTCATTCTCTGAAATCTCTTCCTTCTCCCCCTGAGTCACTTCACAGCTTGGAGTGCCTGATAGAGTGCCTAGAGACCAAAGAGCAAAGGGGGAAGGCCTCTGGCTCTACTGGTTGCCCATGGGCAGACAAGATCTGGTAGTTTATCTGGAAGGTCTAGAGAGTAGTGACTGATGGGGTAGCTACATCACCGGCGGACCCTGGCCAGGTGAAGCTTGCTGACATGTGGCAGCCTCTCCGGAGACTACTAATTCCGCTGGTAACATTGTATGCAAATACCTGGCTGAGTGCGAAGGGCAGAAAACATTGACACATACCTGCCAGAGGCCTATCCTGGGTCTGAAGAGTCCACCCCGGTCTCCAGCGACTCATCATCTCAGCACACACTTTGCCTGCACACAGGGAATCCGCCTCTCTCCATGAATGCCTTCTCCTGCTAGGAAACACAGGATGGCACTCAGCCAAAGGAGAGCTCAGGCAAAGTCAACTGAAGCCCGCATTTTCAAGATTTTGCCCTCTGCTGGGCCACAGCCTCCGGTGGCACACTGCATGTGCGTCACTTCTCCGAAGACAAGGCCGAAATCCGGGCATCCAGGGCCCCAGCAGTCCAGAGGCTGCGCGTGGCGGCATACGGATCACCTCTTTGCCACGTACAGGAGGGAGGCCTCGGCCCTAGACTGGCTCCGCTAGAGCTCCACGACCTCAGCTATTTTTCCCGACCTTTGGCCCGTGCCCTTGTGAGTGTGTGACCTCTAGTTACACTTCACCTCCGACCACTCTCGATCCGCCACCTGTGGCTACCTGAGCGTGGACATCAACATCTATCACTGTCTGCAGTGTCACAGGTCACTAGGTGTCTAGGCTCAGGCTGACCTTGGCTGTCTTCTGCCCAGGCAAGGAGCTTAATCCTTCAAAGGAAATGAGGACACGTGGTCACTGGCCGACATCCTTTCTTTCATCTACACAGCGGTCTAGATGAGGGTAAAGAGGCCAGGTGGGCCAGGTGAAGGCTGAGTGCGGGGCCTAAGGCTTCCTTCCCAATCACCATGGAGACAGCCACCGCAAGGCTGGCCGGAACTTCTGACGGGGACGGGTCACAAACTCTCAGCCAATAGGAGAGGTCCAGCCTAACCGGCCGGTTCCGCACAGCCCTCCATTTTACCCATGGACACACAACGGCCCCTTCTGTCCTTGGCCACAAAATCGAGGGCACCCAGGGAATAACTTCACAGTAGGCAACCCCTGATGTGGACACGTTCGACATACTGGGACAGCAGGCAGGTACCTCTTTGCCACTTACGCTACGATATCAGTAGGCAAGGCGCCCTTCCTCAGCATCTATGGCCCCTCTTTGTATGTGTTCTTTTAAAGAAATCTCTTTTTACTACCCCTGAGACACATCACAACTATGAGGGGCCTGAGAGGGAACCTGGAGATGAAACAGGGGAGGCTTCTGGCTGTACCGCTTCCCCGTGGCTAGAGAATAGCAGTTAGTCTCTCTGGAAGCTCTTAGCTTCTGTTGATCGACATGGGCAATACGGTAGGGGCGGACCCTGGCCAGGTGGAGCTTGTGGGCACACGCAACCTCTGGGGGAAGAATAATTCCGCTGCTGCTTTGTATGGTGTAAACCTCCCCACGCCAAGTGGGATGGGCACAGAACATTGACCCACACCTGCCAGGGGCCTTTCCTGGGACTAAAGATCCCAACCTGGTCTCAACCTTGTCACCTTCTCAGCACATACCTTTCCTGCACACATAATCCTGCCTTTCTCCGTCGGTGCCTCATCCTACTAGGAAAAAAGCATGCCGCTCAAAAAGGCCGATGCCAGAGAAATCGAGGAGACACTGCCATTTTCCACATTTTTGCTGTCTACATATCCCCGCCTCCGGCGGAAGGCTGCCTATGTGGCCGGGCTGCGAAGGCAAGGCCGAAATCCTGGCATCCCGGGCCCCAGCAATCCAGTGGTTTATGGACGTGGGGACCCGGATGACATGTTTCCCACATACAAGAGGAATCCTTGGGCCCTCCACTGGCTCGCCATTCAGCTCCGCGACGTCCACTGCTGGCCCTGGCCTTTGGCCGGTGCCCCATTGCGCGAGTGCTCCGGAGCGATGTTTCTCCACCCATCACTATCATTCTGCCACCAGGGGATATGTGAGTGTGGGAGTCACCATTTGTCTGTCACTGGCAGCAGTGTCACGAGTCACTAGACTTCCAGGTACCAGCTGACCTAGGCTGCCTTCTGCCCCAGGCAAGGTCCGGAATCCTTTATCCCAGATGCTGACACCTGGGCACTGGCCGACATTAATTTTTATCAACACAGAGGTCTGAGTGAGGGTCAGCAGGCCAGCTAGGTGAAGTCAAGGCCAGGTGGGCGGGACTAAGGCTCCTTTGCCATCACCATGGAGACAGTCCCACCACCGGAAGAGTAGGCGGAGCTTATGATGGGCCTGGTGACAAGACTGAGCCAATGGCAGAGATCTGGCCCGCCAGGCAGATGACACAGGGCCCTCCATTATGACCTATGACACCTAGTGGCCACAGGATTTGAGCACACCCTGGGAAAGCCTACGCAGGCACAGGGGAGCCCCTGGTGCGGACTGGTTCAGGGCATTGGCAGAGCAGGCCAGGTACCTCTTTCCCACTTTCCTGAGGATATCACTACGCAAGGCATCCCCACTCAGCATCTCTTGCCTCTCTCTCTCTGTCTCTCTCTGGATGTGTTCATTCTCTGAAATCTCTTCCTTCTCCCCCTGAGTCACTTCACAGCTTGGAGTGCCTGATAGAGTGCCTAGAGACCAAAGAGCAAAGGGGGAAGGCCTCTGGCTCTACTGCTTGCCCATGGGCAGACAAGATCTGGTAGTTTATCTGGAAGCTCTAGAGAGTAGTGACTGATGGGGTAGCTACATCACCGGCGGACCCTGGCCAGGTGAAGCTTGCTGACATGTGGCAGCCTCTCCGGAGACTACTAATTCCGCTGGTAACATTGTATGCAAATACCTGGCTGAGTGCGAAGGGCAGAAAACATTGACACATACCTGCCAGAGGCCTATCCTGGGTCTGAAGAGTCCACCCCGGTCTCCAGCGACTCATCATCTCAGCACACACTTTGCCTGCACACAGGGAATCCGCCTCTCTCCATGAATGCCTTCTCCTGCTAGGAAACACAGGATGGCACTCAGCCAAAGGAGAGCTCAGGCAAAGTCAACTGAAGCCCGCATTTTCAAGATTTTGCCCTCTGCTGGGCCACAGCCTCCGGTGGCACACTGCATGTGCGTCACTTCTCCGAAGACAAGGCCGAAATCCGGGCATCCAGGGCCCCAGCAGTCCAGAGGCTGCGCGTGGCGGCATACGGATCACCTCTTTGCCACGTACAGGAGGGAGGCCTCGGCCCTAGACTGGCTCCGCTAGAGCTCCACGACCTCAGCTATTTTTCCCGACCTTTGGCCCGTGCCCTTGTGAGTGTGTGACCTCTAGTTACACTTCACCTCCGACCACTCTCGATCCGCCACCTGTGGCTACCTGAGCGTGGACATCAACATCTATCACTGTCTGCAGTGTCACAGGTCACTAGGTGTCTAGGCTCAGGCTGACCTTGGCTGTCTTCTGCCCAGGCAAGGAGCTTAATCCTTCAAAGGAAATGAGGACACGTGGTCACTGGCCGACATCCTTTCTTTCATCTACACAGCGGTCTAGATGAGGGTAAAGAGGCCAGGTGGGCCAGGTGAAGGCTGAGTGCGGGGCCTAAGGCTTCCTTCCCAATCACCATGGAGACAGCCACCGCAAGGCTGGCCGGAACTTCTGACGGGGACGGGTCACAAACTCTCAGCCAATAGGAGAGGTCCAGCCTAACCGGCCGGTTCCGCACAGCCCTCCATTTTACCCATGGACACACAACGGCCCCTTCTGTCCTTGGCCACAAAATCGAGGGCACCCAGGGAATAACTTCACAGTAGGCAACCCCTGATGTGGACACGTTCGACATACTGGGACAGCAGGCAGGTACCTCTTTGCCACTTACGCTACGATATCAGTAGGCAAGGCGCCCTTCCTCAGCATCTATGGCCCCTCTTTGTATGTGTTCTTTTAAAGAAATCTCTTTTTGCTACCCCTGAGACACATCACAACTATGAGGGGCCTGAGAGGGAACCTGGAGATGAAACAGGGGAGGCTTCTGGCTGTACCGCTTCCCCGTGGCTAGAGAATAGCAGTTAGTCTCTCTGGAAGCTCTTAGCTTCTGTTGATCGACATGGGCAATACGGTAGGGGCGGACCCTGGCCAGGTGGAGCTTGTGGGCACACGCAACCTCTGGGGGAAGAATAATTCCGCTGCTGCTTTGTATGGTGTAAACCTCCCCACGCCAAGTGGGATGGGCACAGAACATTGACCCACACCTGCCAGGGGCCTTTCCTGGGACTAAAGATCCCAACCTGGTCTCAACCTTGTCACCTTCTCAGCACATACCTTTCCTGCACACATAATCCTGCCTTTCTCCGTCGGTGCCTCATCCTACTAGGAAAAAAGCATGCCGCTCAAAAAGGCCGATGCCAGAGAAATCGAGGAGACACTGCCATTTTCCACATTTTTGCTGTCTACATATCCCCGCCTCCGGCGGAAGGCTGCCTATGTGGCCGGGCTGCGAAGGCAAGGCCGAAATCCTGGCATCCCGGGCCCCAGCAATCCAGTGGTTTATGGACGTGGGGACCCGGATGACATGTTTCCCACATCCAAGAGGAATCCTTGGGCCCGTCACTGGCTCGCCATTCAGCTCCGCGACGTCCACTACTGGCCCTGGCCTTTGGCCGGTGCCCCATTGCGCGACTGCTCCGGAGCGATGTTTCTCCACCCATCACTATCATTCTGCCACCAGGGGATATGTGAGTGTGGGAGTCACCATTTGTCTGTCACTGGCAGCAGTGTCACGAGTCACTAGACTTCCAGGTACCAGCTGACCTAGGCTGCCTTCTGCCCCAGGCAAGGTCCGGAATCCTTTATCCCAGATGCTGACACCTGGGCACTGGCCGACATTAATTGTTATCAACACAGAGGTCTGAGTGAGGGTCAGCAGGCCAGCTAGGTGAAGTGAAGGCCAGGTGGGCGGGACTAAGGCTCCTTTGCCATCACCATGGAGACAGTCCCACCACCGGAAGAGTAGGCGGAGCTTATGATGGGCCTGGTGACAAGACTGAGCCAATGGCAGAGATCTGGCCCGCCAGGCAGATGACACAGGGCCCTCCATTATGACCTATGACACCTAGTGGCCACAGGATTTGAGCACACCCTGGGAAAGCCTACGCAGGCACAGGGGAGCCCCTGGTGCGGACTGGTTCAGGGCATTGGCAGAGCAGGCCAGGTACCTCTTTCCCACTTTCCTGAGGATATCACTACGCAAGGCATCCCCACTCAGCATCTCTTGCCTCTCTCTCTCTGTCTCTCTCTGGATGTGTTCATTCTCTGAAATCTCTTCCTTCTCCCCCTGAGTCACTTCACAGCTTGGAGTGCCTGATAGAGTGCCTAGAGACCAAAGAGCAAAGGGGGAAGGCCTCTGGCTCTACTGGTTGCCCATGGGCAGACAAGATCTGGTAGTTTATCTGGAAGCTCTAGAGAGTAGTGACTGATGGGGTAGCTACATCACCGGCGGACCCTGGCCAGGTGAAGCTTGCTGACATGTGGCAGCCTCTCCGGAGACTACTAATTCCGCTGGTAACATTGTATGCAAATACCTGGCTGAGTGCGAAGGGCAGAAAACATTGACACATACCTGCCAGAGGCCTATCCTGGGTCTGAAGAGTCCACCCCGGTCTCCAGCGACTCATCATCTCAGCACACACTTTGCCTGCACACAGGGAATCCGCCTCTCTCCACGAATGCCTTCTCCTGCTAGGAAACACAGGATGGCACTCAGCCAAAGGAGAGCTCAGGCAAAGTCAACTGAAGCCCGCATTTTCAAGATTTTGCCCTCTGCTGGGCCACAGCCTCCGGTGGCACACTGCATGTGCGTCACTTCTCCGAAGACAAGGCCGAAATCCGGGCATCCAGGGCCCCAGCAGTCCAGAGGCTGTGCATGGCGGCATACGGATCACCTCTTTGCCACGTACAGGAGGGAGGCCTCGGCCCTAGACTGGCTCCGCTAGAGCTCCACGACCTCAGCTATTTTTCCCGACCTTTGGCCCGTGCCCTTGTGAGTGTGTGACCTCTAGTTACACTTCACCTCCGACCACTCTCGATCCGCCACCTGTGGCTACCTGAGCGTGGACATCAACATCTATCACTGTCTGCAGTGTCACAGGTCACTAGGTGTCTAGGCTCAGGCTGACCTTGGCTGTCTTCTGCCCAGGCAAGGAGCTTAATCCTTCAAAGGAAATGAGGACACGTGGTCACTGGCCGACATCCTTTCTTTCATCTACACAGCGGTCTAGATGAGGGTAAAGAGGCCAGGTGGGCCAGGTGAAGGCTGAGTGCGGGGCCTAAGGCTTCCTTCCCAATCACCATGGAGACAGCCACCGCAAGGCTGGCCGGAACTTCTGACGGGGACGGGTCACAAACTCTCAGCCAATAGGAGAGGTCCAGCCTAACCGGCCGGTTCCGCAGAGCCCTCCATTTTACCCATGGACACACAACGGCCCCTTCTGTCCTTGGCCACAAAATCGAGGGCACCCAGGGAATAACTTCACAGTAGGCAACCCCTGATGTGGACACGTTCGACATACTGGGACAGCAGGCAGGTACCTCTTTGCCACTTACGCTACGATATCAGTAGGCAAGGCACCCTTCCTCAGCATCTATGGCCCCTCTTTGTATGTGTTCTTTTAAAGAAATCTCTTTTTGCTACCCCTGAGACACATCACAACTATGAGGGGCCTGAGAGGGAACCTGGAGATGAAACAGGGGAGGCTTCTGGCTGTACCGCTTCCCTGTGGCTAGAGAATAGCAGTTAGTCTCTCTGGAAGCTCTTATCTTCTGTTGATCGACATGGGCAATATGGTACGGGCGGACCCTGGCCAGGTGGAGCTTGTGGGCACACGCAACCTCTGGAGGAAGAATAATTCCGCTGCTGCTTTGTATGGTGTAAACCTCCCCACGCCAAGTGGGATGGGCACAGAACATTGACCCACACCTGCCAGGGGCCTTTCCTGGGACTAAAGATCCCAACCTGGTCTCAACCTTGTCACCTTCTCAGCACATACCTTTCCTGCACACATAATCCTGCCTTTCTCCGTCGGTGCCTCATCCTAGTAGGAAAAAAGCATGCCGCTCAAAAAGGCCGATGCCAGAGAAATCGAGGAGACACTGCCATTTTCCACATTTTTGCTGTCTACATATCCCCGCCTCCGGCGGAAGGCTGCCTATGTGGTCGGGCTGCGAAGGCAAGGCCGAAATCCTGGCATCCCGGGCCCCAGCAATCCAGTGGTTTATGGACGTGGGGACCCGGATGACATGTTTCCCACATCCAAGAGGAATCCTTGGGCCCTTCACTGGCTCGCCATTCAGCTCCGCGACGTCCACTACTGGCCCTGGCCTTTGGCCGGTGCCCCATTGCGCGAGTGCTCCGGAGCGATGTTTCTCCACCCATCACTATCATTCTGCCACCAGGGGATATGTGAGTGTGGGAGTCACCATTTGTCTGTCACTGGCAGCAGTGTCACGAGTCACTAGACTTCCAGGTACCAGCTGACCTAGGCTGCCTTCTGCCCCAGGCAAGGTCCGGAATCCTTTATCCCAGATGCTGACACCTGGGCACTGGCCGACATTAATTGTTATCAACACAGAGGTCTGAGTGAGGGTCAGCAGGCCAGCTAGGTGAAGTCAAGGCCAGGTGGGCGGGACTAAGGCTCCTTTGCCATCACCATGGAGACAGTCCCACCACCGGAAGAGTAGGCGGAGCTTATGATGGGCCTGGTGACAAGACTGAGCCAATGGCAGAGATCTGGCCCGCCAGGCAGATGACACAGGGCCCTCCATTATGACCTATGACACCTAGTGGCCACAGGATTTGAGCACACCCTGGGAAAGCCTACGCAGGCACAGGGGAGCCCCTGGTGCGGACTGGTTCAGGGCATTGGCAGAGCAGGCCAGGTACCTCTTTCCCACTTTCCTGAGGATATCACTACGCAAGGCATCCCCACTCAGCATCTCTTGCCTCTCTCTCTCTGTCTCTCTCTGGATGTGTTCATTCTCTGAAATCTCTTCCTTCTCCCCCTGAGTCACTTCACAGCTTGGAGTGCCTGATAGAGTGCCTAGAGACCAAAGAGCAAAGGGGGAAGGCCTCTGGCTCTACTGCTTGCCCATGGGCAGACAAGATCTGGTAGTTTATCTGGAAGCTCTAGAGAGTAGTGACTGATGGGGTAGCTACATCACCGGCGGACCCTGGCCAGGTGAAGCTTGCTGACATGTGGCAGCCTCTCCGGAGACTACTAATTCCGCTGGTAACATTGTATGCAAATACCTGGCTGAGTGCGAAGGGCAGAAAACATTGACACATACCTGCCAGAGGCCTATCCTGGGTCTGAAGAGTCCACCCCGGTCTCCAGCGACTCATCATCTCAGCACACACTTTGCCTGCACACAGGGAATCCGCCTCTCTCCACGAATGCCTTCTCCTGCTAGGAAACACAGGATGGCACTCAGCCAAAGGAGAGCTCAGGCAAAGTCAACTGAAGCCCGCATTTTCAAGATTTTGCCCTCTGCTGGGCCACAGCCTCCGGTGGCACACTGCATGTGCGTCACTTCTCCGAAGACAAGGCCGAAATCCGGGCATCCAGGGCCCCAGCAGTCCAGAGGCTGCGCATGGCGGCATACGGATCACCTCTTTGCCACGTACAGGAGGGAGGCCTCGGCCCTAGACTGGCTCCGCTAGAGCTCCACGACCTCAGCTATTTTTCCCGACCTTTGGCCCGTGCCCTTGTGAGTGTGTGACCTCTAGTTACACTTCACCTCCGACCACTCTCGATCCGCCACCTGTGGCTACCTGAGCGTGGACATCAACATCTATCACTGTCTGCAGTGTCACAGGTCACTAGGTGTCTAGGCTCAGGCTGACCTTGGCTGTCTTGTGCCCAGGCAAGGAGCTTAATCCTTCAAAGGAAATGAGGACACGTGGTCACTGGCCGACATCCTTTCTTTCATCTACACAGCGGTCTAGATGAGGGTAAAGAGGCCAGGTGGGCCAGGTGAAGGCTGAGTGCGGGGCCTAAGGCTTCCTTCCCAATCACCATGGAGACAGCCACCGCAAGGCTGGCCGGAACTTCTGACGGGGACGGGTCACAAACTCTCAGCCAATAGGAGAGGTCCAGCCTAACCGGCCGGTTCCGCAGAGCCCTCCATTTTACCCATGGACACACAACGGCCCCTTCTGTCCTTGGCCACAAAATCGAGGGCACCCAGGGAATAACTTCACAGTAGGCAACCCCTGATGTGGACACGTTCGACATACTGGGACAGCAGGCAGGTACCTCTTTGCCACTTACGCTACGATATCAGTAGGCAAGGCGCCCTTCCTCAGCATCTATGGCCCCTCTTTGTATGTGTTCTTTTAAAGAAATCTCTTTTTGCTACCCCTGAGACACATCACAACTATGAGGGGCCTGAGAGGGAACCTGGAGATGAAACAGGGGAGGCTTCTGGCTGTACCGCTTCCCTGTGGCTAGAGAATAGCAGTTAGTCTCTCTGGAAGCTCTTATCTTCTGTTGATCGACATGGGCAATACGGTACGGGCGGACCCTGGCCAGGTGGAGCTTGTGGGCACACGCAACCTCTGGAGGAAGAATAATTCCGCTGCTGCTTTGTATGGTGTAAACCTCCCCACGCCAAGTGGGATGGGCACAGAACATTGACCCACACCTGCCAGGGGCCTTTCCTGGGACTAAAGATCCCAACCTGGTCTCAACCTTGTCACCTTCTCAGCACATACCTTTCCTGCACACATAATCCTGCCTTTCTCCGTCGGTGCCTCATCCTACTAGGAAAAAAGCATGCCGCTCAAAAAGGCCGATGCCAGAGAAATCGAGGAGACACTGCCATTTTCCACATTTTTGCTGTCTACATATCCCCGCCTCCGGCGGAAGGCTGCCTATGTGGCCGGGCTGCGAAGGCAAGGCCGAAATCCTGGCATCCCGGGCCCCAGCAATCCAGTGGTTTATGGACGTGGGGACCCGGATGACATGTTTCCCACATCCAAGAGGAATCCTTGGGCCCTTCACTGGCTCGCCATTCAGCTCCGCGACGTCCACTACTGGCCCTGGCCTTTGGCCGGTGCCCCATTGCGCGACTGCTCCGGAGCGATGTTTCTCCACCCATCACTATCATTCTGCCACCAGGGGATATGTGAGTGTGGGAGTCACCATTTGTCTGTCACTGGCAGCAGTGTCACGAGTCACTAGACTTCCAGGTACCAGCTGACCTAGGCTGCCTTCTGCCCCAGGCAAGGTCCGGAATCCTTTATCCCAGATGCTGACACCTGGGCACTGGCCGACATTAATTGTTATCAACACAGAGGTCTGAGTGAGGGTCAGCAGGCCAGCTAGGTGAAGTCAAGGCCAGGTGGGCGGGACTAAGGCTCCTTTGCCATCACCATGGAGACAGTCCCACCACCGGAAGAGTAGGCGGAGCTTATGATGGGCCTGGTGACAAGACTGAGCCAATGGCAGAGATCTGGCCCGCCAGGCAGATGACACAGGGCCCTCCATTATGACCTATGACACCTAGTGGCCACAGGATTTGAGCACACCCTGGGAAAGCCTACGCAGGCACAGGGGAGCCCCTGGTGCGGACTGGTTCAGGGCATTGGCAGAGCAGGCCAGGTACCTCTTTCCCACTTTCCTGAGGATATCGCTACGCAAGGCATCCCCACTCAGCATCTCTTGCCTCTCTCTCTCTGTCTCTCTCTGGATGTGTTCATTCTCTGAAATCTCTTCCTTCTCCCCCTGAGTCACTTCACAGCTTGGAGTGCCTGATAGAGTGCCTAGAGACCAAAGAGCAAAGGGGGAAGGCCTCTGGCTCTACTGGTTGCCCATGGGCAGACAAGATCTGGTAGTTTATCTGGAAGCTCTAGAGAGTAGTGACTGATGGGGTAGCTACATCACCGGCGGACCCTGGCCAGGTGAAGCTTGCTGACATGTGGCAGCCTCTCCGGAGACTACTAATTCCGCTGGTAACATTGTATGCAAATACCTGGCTGAGTGCGAAGGGCAGAAAACATTGACACATACCTGCCAGAGGCCTATCCTGGGTCTGAAGAGTCCACCCCGGTCTCCAGCGACTCATCATCTCAGCACACACTTTGCCTGCACACAGGGAATCCGCCTCTCTCCACGAATGCCTTCTCCTGCTAGGAAACACAGGATGGCACTCAGCCAAAGGAGAGCTCAGGCAAAGTCAACTGAAGCCCGCATTTTCAAGATTTTGCCCTCTGCTGGGCCACAGCCTCCGGTGGCACACTGCATGTGCATCACTTCTCCGAAGACAAGGCCGAAATCCGGGCATCCAGGGCCCCAGCAGTCCAGAGGCTGCGCATGGCGGCATACGGATCACCTCTTTGCCACGTACAGGAGGGAGGCCTCGGCCCTAGACTGGCTCCGCTAGAGCTCCACGACCTCAGCTATTTTTCCCGACCTTTGGCCCGTGCCCTTGTGAGTGTGTGACCTCTAGTTACACTTCACCTCCGACCACTCTCGATCCGCCACCTGTGGCTACCTGAGCGTGGACATCAACATCTATCACTGTCTGCAGTGTCACAGGTCACTAGGTGTCTAGGCTCAGGCTGACCTTGGCTGTCTTCTGCCCAGGCAAGGAGCTTAATCCTTCAAAGGAAATGAGGACACGTGGTCACTGGCCGACATCCTTTCTTTCATCTACACAGCGGTCTAGATGAGGGTAAAGAGGCCAGGTGGGCCAGGTGAAGGCTGAGTGCGGGGCCTAAGGCTTCCTTCCCAATCACCATGGAGACAGCCACCGCAAGGCTGGCCGGAACTTCTGACGGGGACGGGTCACAAACTCTCAGCCAATAGGAGAGGTCCAGCCTAACCGGCCGGTTCCGCACAGCCCTCCATTTTACCCATGGACACACAACGGCCCCTTCTGTCCTTGGCCACAAAATCGAGGGCACCCAGGGAATAACTTCACAGTAGGCAACCCCTGATGTGGACACGTTCGACATACTGGGACAGCAGGCAGGTACCTCTTTGCCACTTACGCTACGATATCAGTAGGCAAGGCACCCTTCCTCAGCATCTATGGCCCCTCTTTGTATGTGTTCTTTTAAAGAAATCTCTTTTTGCTACCCCTGAGACACATCACAACTATGAGGGGCCTGAGAGGGAACCTGGACATGAAACAGGGGAGGCTTCTGGCTGTACCGCTTCCCTGTGGCTAGAGAATAGCAGTTAGTCTCTCTGGAAGCTCTTATCTTCTGTTGATCGACATGGGCAATACGGTACGGGCGGACCCTGGCCAGGTGGAGCTTGTGGGCACACGCAACCTCTGGAGGAAGAATAATTCCGCTGCTGCTTTGTATGGTGTAAACCTCCCCACGCCAAGTGGGATGGGCACAGAACATTGACCCACACCTGCCAGGGGCCTTTCCTGGGACTAAAGATCCCAACCTGGTCTCAACCTTGTCACCTTCTCAGCACATACCTTTCCTGCACACATAATCCTGCCTTTCTCCGTCGGTGCCTCATCCTACTAGGAAAAAAGCATGCCGCTCAAAAAGGCCGATGCCAGAGAAATCGAGGAGACACTGCCATTTTCCACATTTTTGCTGTCTACATATCCCCGCCTCCGGCGGAAGGCTGCCTATGTGGCCGGGCTGCGAAGGCAAGGCCGAAATCCTGGCATCCCGGGCCCCAGCAATCCAGTGGTTTATGGACGTGGGGACCCGGATGACATGTTTCCCACATCCAAGAGGAATCCTTGGGCCCTTCACTGGCTCGCCATTCAGCTCCGCGACGTCCACTACTGGCCCTGGCCTTTGGCCGGTGCCCCATTGCGCGAGTGCTCCGGAGCGATGTTTCTCCACCCATCACTATCATTCTGCCACCAGGGGATATGTGAGTGTGGGAGTCACCATTTGTCTGTCACTGGCAGCAGTGTCACGAGTCACTAGACTTCCAGGTACCAGCTGACCTAGGCTGCCTTCTGCCCCAGGCAAGGTCCGGAATCCTTTATCCCAGATGCTGACACCTGGGCACTGGCCGACATTAATTGTTATCAACACAGAGGTCTGAGTGAGGGTCAGCAGGCCAGCTAGGTGAAGTCAAGGCCAGCTGGGCGGGACTAAGGCTCCTTTGCCATCACCATGGAGACAGTCCCACCACCGGAAGAGTAGGCGGAGCTTATGATGGGCCTGGTGACAAGACTGAGCCAATGGCAGAGATCTGGCCCGCCAGGCAGATGACACAGGGCCCTCCATTATGACCTATGACACCTAGTGGCCACAGGATTTGAGCAGACCCTGGGAAAGCCTACGCAGGCACAGGGGAGCCCCTGGTGCGGACTGGTTCAGGGCATTGGCAGAGCAGGCCAGGTACCTCTTTCCCACTTTCCTGAGGATATCACTACGCAAGGCATCCCCACTCAGCATCTCTTGCCTCTCTCTCTCTGTCTCTCTCTGGATGTGTTCATTCTCTGAAATCTCTTCCTTCTCCCCCTGAGTCACTTCACAGCTTGGAGTGCCTGATAGAGTGCCTAGAGACCAAAGAGCAAAGGGGGAAGGCCTCTGGCTCTACTGCTTGCCCATGGGCAGACAAGATCTGGTAGTTTATCTGGAAGCTCTAGAGAGTAGTGACTGATGGGGTAGCTACATCACCGGCGGACCCTGGCCAGGTGAAGCTTGCTGACATGTGGCAGCCTCTCCGGAGACTACTAATTCTGCTGGTAACATTGTATGCAAATACCTGGCTGAGTGCGAAGGGCAGAAAACATTGACACATACCTGCCAGAGGCCTATCCTGGGTCTGAAGAGTCCACCCCGGTCTCCAGCGACTCATCATCTCAGCACACACTTTGCCTGCACACAGGGAATCCGCCTCTCTCCACGAATGCCTTCTCCTGCTAGGAAACACAGGATGGCACTCAGCCAAAGGAGAGCTCAGGCAAAGTCAACTGAAGCCCGCATTTTCAAGATTTTGCCCTCTGCTGGGCCACAGCCTCCGGTGGCACACTGCATGTGCGTCACTTCTCCGAAGACAAGGCCGAAATCCGGGCATCCAGGGCCCCAGCAGTCCAGAGGCTGCGCATGGCGGCATACGGATCACCTCTTTGCCACGTACAGGAGGGAGGCCTCGGCCCTAGACTGGCTCCGCTAGAGCTCCACGACCTCAGCTATTTTTCCCGACCTTTGGCCCGTGCCCTTGTGAGTGTGTGACCTCTAGTTACACTTCACCTCCGACCACTCTCGATCCGCCACCTGTGGCTACCTGAGCGTGGACATCAACATCTATCACTGTCTGCAGTGTCACAGGTCACTAGGTGTCTAGGCTCAGGCTGACCTTGGCTGTCTTCTGCCCAGGCAAGGAGCTTAATCCTTCAAAGGAAATGAGGACACGTGGTCACTGGCCGACATCCTTTCTTTCATCTACACAGCGGTCTAGATGAGGGTAAAGAGGCCAGGTGGGCCAGGTGAAGGCTGAGTGCGGGGCCTAAGGCTTCCTTCCCAATCACCATGGAGACAGCCACCGCAAGGCTGGCCGGAACTTCTGACGGGGACGGGTCACAAACTCTCAGCCAATAGGAGAGGTCCAGCCTAACCGGCCGGTTCCGCAGAGCCCTCCATTTTACCCATGGACACACAACGGCCCCTTCTGTCCTTGGCCACAAAATCGAGGGCACCCAGGGAATAACTTCACAGTAGGCAACCCCTGATGTGGACACGTTCGACATACTGGGACAGCAGGCAGGTACCTCTTTGCCACTTACGCTACGATATCAGTAGGCAAGGCGCCCTTCCTCAGCATCTATGGCCCCTCTTTGTATGTGTTCTTTTAAAGAAATCTCTTTTTGCTACCCCTGAGACACATCACAACTATGAGGGGCCTGAGAGGGAACCTGGAGATGAAACAGGGGAGGCTTCTGGCTGTACCGCTTCCCCGTGGCTAGAGAATAGCAGTTAGTCTCTCTGGAAGCTCTTAGCTTCTGTTGATCGACATGGGCAATACGGTAGGGGCGGACCCTGGCCAGGTGGAGCTTGTGGGCACACGCAACCTCTGGGGGAAGAATAATTCCGCTGCTGCTTTGTATGGTGTAAACCTCCCCACGCCAAGTGGGATGGGCACAGAACATTGACCCACACCTGCCAGGGGCCTTTCCTGGGACTAAAGATCCCAACCTGGTCTCAACCTTGTCACCTTCTCAGCACATACCTTTCCTGCACACATAATCCTGCCTTTCTCCGTCGGTGCCTCATCCTACTAGGAAAAAAGCATGCCGCTCAAAAAGGCCGATGCCAGAGAAATCGAGGAGACACTGCCATTTTCCACATTTTTGCTGTCTACATATCCCCGCCTCCGGCGGAAGGCTGCCTATGTGGCCGGGCTGCGAAGGCAAGGCCGAAATCCTGGCATCCCGGGCCCCAGCAATCCAGTGGTTTATGGACGTGGGGACCCGGATGACATGTTTCCCACATCCAAGAGGAATCCTTGGGCCCTTCACTGGCTCGCCATTCAGCTCCGCAACGTCCACTACTGGCCCTGGCCTTTGGCCGGTGCCCCATTGCGCGAGTGCTCCGGAGCGATGTTTCTCCACCCATCACTATCATTCTGCCACCAGGGGATATGTGAGTGTGGGAGTCACCATTTGTCTGTCACTGGCAGCAGTGTCACGAGTCACTAGACTTCCAGGTACCAGCTGACCTAGGCTGCCTTCTGCCCCAGGCAAGGTCCGGAATCCTTTATCCCAGATGCTGACACCTGGGCACTGGCCGACATTAATTTTTATCAACACAGAGGTCTGAGTGAGGGTCAGCAGGCCAGCTAGGTGAAGTCAAGGCCAGGTGGGCGGGACTAAGGCTCCTTTGCCATCACCATGGAGACAGTCCCACCACCGGAAGAGTAGGCGGAGCTTATGATGGGCCTGGTGACAAGACTGAGCCAATGGCAGAGATCTGGCCCGCCAGGCAGATGACACAGGGCCCTCCATTATGACCTATGACACCTAGTGGCCACAGGATTTGAGCACACCCTGGGAAAGCCTACGCAGGCACAGGGGAGCCCCTGGTGCGGACTGGTTCAGGGCATTGGCAGAGCAGGCCAGGTACCTCTTTCCCACTTTCCTGAGGATATCACTACGCAAGGCATCCCCACTCAGCATCTCTTGCCTCTCTCTCTCTGTCTCTCTCTGGATGTGTTCATTCTCTGAAATCTCTTCCTTCTCCCCCTGAGTCACTTCACAGCTTGGAGTGCCTGATAGAGTGCCTAGAGACCAAAGAGCAAAGGGGGAAGGCCTCTGGCTCTACTGCTTGCCCATGGGCAGACAAGATCTGGTAGTTTATCTGGAAGCTCTAGAGAGTAGTGACTGATGGGGTAGCTACATCACCGGCGGACCCTGGCCAGGTGAAGCTTGCTGACATGTGGCAGCCTCTCCGGAGACTACTAATTCCGCTGGTAACATTGTATGCAAATACCTGGCTGAGTGCGAAGGGCAGAAAACATTGACACATACCTGCCAGAGGCCTATCCTGGGTCTGAAGAGTCCACCCCGGTCTCCAGCGACTCATCATCTCAGCACACACTTTGCCTGCACACAGGGAATCCGCCTCTCTCCACGAATGCCTTCTCCTGCTAGGAAACACAGGATGGCACTCAGCCAAAGGAGAGCTCAGGCAAAGTCAACTGAAGCCCGCATTTTCAAGATTTTGCCCTCTGCTGGGCCACAGCCTCCGGTGGCACACTGCATGTGCGTCACTTCTCCGAAGACAAGGCCGAAATCCGGGCATCCAGGGCCCCAGCAGTCCAGAGGCTGCGCATGGCGGCATACGGATCACCTCTTTGCCACGTACAGGAGGGAGGCCTCGGCCCTAGACTGGCTCCGCTAGAGCTCCACGACCTCAGCTATTTTTCCCGACCTTTGGCCCGTGCCCTTGTGAGTGTGTGACCTCTAGTTACACTTCACCTCCGACCACTCTCGATCCGCCACCTGTGGCTACCTGAGCGTGGACATCAACATCTATCACTGTCTGCAGTGTCACAGGTCACTAGGTGTCTAGGCTCAGGCTGACCTTGGCTGTCTTCTGCCCAGGCAAGGAGCTTAATCCTTCAAAGGAAATGAGGACACGTGGTCACTGGCCGACATCCTTTCTTTCATCTACACAGCGGTCTAGATGAGGGTAAAGAGGCCAGGTGGGCCAGGTGAAGGCTGAGTGCGGGGCCTAAGGCTTCCTTCCCAATCACCATGGAGACAGCCACCGCAAGGCTGGCCGGAACTTCTGACGGGGACGGGTCACAAACTCTCAGCCAATAGGAGAGGTCCAGCCTAACCGGCCGGTTCCGCAGAGCCCTCCATTTTACCCATGGACACACAACGGCCCCTTCTGTCCTTGGCCACAAAATCGAGGGCACCCAGGGAATAACTTCACAGTAGGCAACCCCTGATGTGGACACGTTCGACATACTGGGACAGCAGGCAGGTACCTCTTTGCCACTTACGCTACGATATCAGTAGGCAAGGCGCCCTTCCTCAGCATCTATGGCCCCTCTTTGTATGTGTTCTTTTAAAGAAATCTCTTTTTGCTACCCCTGAGACACATCACAACTATGAGGGGCCTGAGAGGGAACCTGGACATGAAACAGGGGAGGCTTCTGGCTGTACCGCTTCCCCGTGGCTAGAGAATAGCAGTTAGTCTCTCTGGAAGCTCTTAGCTTCTGTTGATCGACATGGGCAATACGGTAGGGGCGGACCCTGGCCAGGTGGAGCTTGTGGGCACACGCAACCTCTGGGGGAAGAATAATTCCGCTGCTGCTTTGTATGGTGTAAACCTCCCCACGCCAAGTGGGATGGGCACAGAACATTGACCCACCCCTGCCGGGGCCTTTCCTGGGACTAAAGATCCCAACCTGGTCTCAACCTTGTCACCTTCTCAGCACATACCTTTCCTGCACACATAATCCTGCCTTTCTCCGTCGGTGCCTCATCCTACTAGGAAAAAAGCATGCCGCTCAAAAAGGCCGATGCCAGAGAAATCGAGGAGACACTGCCATTTTCCACATTTTTGCTGTCTACATATCCCCGCCTCCGGCGGAAGGCTGCCTATGTGGCCGGGCTGCGAAGGCAAGGCCGAAATCCTGGCATCCCGGGCCCCAGCAATCCAGTGGTTTATGGACGTGGGGACCCGGATGACATGTTTCCCACATCCAAGAGGAATCCTTGGGCCCTTCACTGGCTCGCCATTCAGCTCCGCAACGTCCACTACTGGCCCTGGCCTTTGGCCGGTGCCCCATTGCGCGAGTGCTCCGGAGCGATGTTTCTCCACCCATCACTATCATTCTGCCACCAGGGGATATGTGAGTGTGGGAGTCACCATTTGTCTGTCACTGGCAGCAGTGTCACGAGTCACTAGACTTCCAGGTACCAGCTGACCTAGGCTGCCTTCTGCCCCAGGCAAGGTCCGGAATCCTTTATCCCAGATGCTGACACCTGGGCACTGGCCGACATTAATTTTTATCAACACAGAGGTCTGAGTGAGGGTCAGCAGGCCAGCTAGGTGAAGTCAAGGCCAGGTGGGCGGGACTAAGGCTCCTTTGCCATCACCATGGAGACAGTCCCACCACCGGAAGAGTAGGCGGAGCTTATGATGGGCCTGGTGACAAGACTGAGCCAATGGCAGAGATCTGGCCCGCCAGGCAGATGACACAGGGCCCTCCATTATGACCTATGACACCTAGTGGCCACAGGATTTGAGCACACCCTGGGAAAGCCTACGCAGGCACAGGGGAGCCCCTGGTGCGGACTGGTTCAGGGCATTGGCAGAGCAGGCCAGGTACCTCTTTCCCACTTTCCTGAGGATATCGCTACGCAAGGCATCCCCACTCAGCATCTCTTGCCTCTCTCTCTCTGTCTCTCTCTGGATGTGTTCATTCTCTGAAATCTCTTCCTTCTCCCCCTGAGTCACTTCACAGCTTGGAGTGCCTGATAGAGTGCCTAGAGACCAAAGAGCAAAGGGGGAAGGCCTCTGGCTCTACTGGTTGCCCGTGGGCAGACAAGATCTGGTAGTTTATCTGGAAGGTCTAGAGAGTAGTGACTGATGGGGTAGCTACATCACCGGCGGACCCTGGCCAGGTGAAGCTTGCTGACATGTGGCAGCCTCTCCGGAGACTACTAATTCCGCTGGTAACATTGTATGCAAATACCTGGCTGAGTGCGAAGGGCAGAAAACATTGACACATACCTGCCAGAGGCCTATCCTGGGTCTGAAGAGTCCACCCCGGTCTCCAGCGACTCATCATCTCAGCACACACTTTGCCTGCACACAGGGAATCCGCCTCTCTCCACGAATGCCTTCTCCTGCTAGGAAACACAGGATGGCACTCAGCCAAAGGAGAGCTCAGGCAAAGTCAACTGAAGCCCGCATTTTCAAGATTTTGCCCTCTGCTGGGCCACAGCCTCCGGTGGCACACTGCATGTGCGTCACTTCTCCGAAGACAAGGCCGAAATCCGGGCATCCAGGGCCCCAGCAGTCCAGAGGCTGCGCATGGCGGCATACGGATCACCTCTTTGCCACGTACAGGAGGGAGGCCTCGGCCCTAGACTGGCTCCGCTAGAGCTCCACGACCTCAGCTATTTTTCCCGACCTTTGGCCCGTGCCCTTGTGAGTGTGTGACCTCTAGTTACACTTCACCTCCGACCACTCTCGATCCGCCACCTGTGGCTACCTGAGCGTGGACATCAACATCTATCACTGTCTGCAGTGTCACAGGTCACTAGGTGTCTAGGTTCAGGCTGACCTTGGCTGTCTTCTGCCCAGGCAAGGAGCTTAATCCTTCAAAGGAAATGAGGACACGTGGTCACTGGCCGACATCCTTTCTTTCATCTACACAGCGGTCTAGATGAGGGTAAAGAGGCCAGGTGGGCCAGGTGAAGGCTGAGTGCGGGGCCTAAGGCTTCCTTCCCAATCACCATGGAGACAGCCACCGCAAGGCTGGCCGGAACTTCTGACGGGGACGGGTCACAAACTCTCAGCCAATAGGAGAGGTCCAGCCTAACCGGCCGGTTCCGCAGAGCCCTCCATTTTACCCATGGACACACAACGGCCCCTTCTGTCCTTGGCCACAAAATCGAGGGCACCCAGGGAATAACTTCACAGTAGGCAACCCCTGATGTGGACACGTTCGACATACTGGGACAGCAGGCAGGTACCTCTTTGCCACTTACGCTACGATATCAGTAGGCAAGGCGCCCTTCCTCAGCATCTATGGCCCCTCTTTGTATGTGTTCTTTTAAAGAAATCTCTTTTTGCTACCCCTGAGACACATCACAACTATGAGGGGCCTGAGAGGGAACCTGGAGATGAAACAGGGGAGGCTTCTGGCTGTACCGCTTCCCCGTGGCTAGAGAATAGCAGTTAGTCTCTCTGGAAGCTCTTAGCTTCTGTTGATCGACATGGGCAATACGGTAGGGGCGGACCCTGGCCAGGTGGAGCTTGTGGGCACACGCAACCTCTGGGGGAAGAATAATTCCGCTGCTGCTTTGTATGGTGTAAACCTCCCCACGCCAAGTGGGATGGGCACAGAACATTGACCCACCCCTGCCGGGGCCTTTCCTGGGACTAAAGATCCCAACCTGGTCTCAACCTTGTCACCTTCTCAGCACATACCTTTCCTGCACACATAATCCTGCCTTTCTCCGTCGGTGCCTCATCCTACTAGGAAAAAAGCATGCCGCTCAAAAAGGCCGATGCCAGAGAAATCGAGGAGACACTGCCATTTTCCACATTTTTGCTGTCTACATATCCCCGCCTCCGGCGGAAGGCTGCCTATGTGGCCGGGCTGCGAAGGCAAGGCCGAAATCCTGGCATCCTGGGCCCCAGCAATCCAGTGGTTTATGGACGTGGGGACCCGGATGACATGTTTCCCACATCCAAGAGGAATCCTTGGGCCCTTCACTGGCTCGCCATTCAGCTCCGCGACGTCCACTACTGGCCCTGGCCTTTGGCCGGTGCCCCATTGCGCGAGTGCTCCGGAGCGATGTTTCTCCACCCATCACTATCATTCTGCCACCAGGGGATATGTGAGTGTGGGAGTCACCATTTGTCTGTCACTGGCAGCAGTGTCACGAGTCACTAGACTTCCAGGTACCAGCTGACCTAGGCTGCCTTCTGCCCCAGGCAAGGTCCGGAATCCTTTATCCCAGATGCTGACACCTGGACACTGGCCGACATTAATTTTTATCAACACAGAGGTCTGAGTGAGGGTCAGCAGGCCAGCTAGGTGAAGTCAAGGCCAGGTGGGCGGGACTAAGGCTCCTTTGCCATCACCATGGAGACAGTCCCACCACCGGAAGAGTAGGCGGAGCTTATGATGGGCCTGGTGACAAGACTGAGCCAATGGCAGAGATCTGGCCCGCCAGGCAGATGACACAGGGCCCTCCATTATGACCTATGACACCTAGTGGCCACAGGATTTGAGCACACCCTGGGAAAGCCTACGCAGGCACAGGGGAGCCCCTGGTGCGGACTGGTTCAGGGCATTGGCAGAGCAGGCCAGGTACCTCTTTCCCACTTTCCTGAGGATATCGCTACGCAAGGCATCCCCACTCAGCATCTCTTGCCTCTCTCTCTCTGTCTCTCTCTGGATGTGTTCATTCTCTGAAATCTCTTCCTTCTCCCCCTGAGTCACTTCACAGCTTGGAGTGCCTGATAGAGTGCCTAGAGACCAAAGAGCAAAGGGGGAAGGCCTCTGGCTCTACTGGTTGCCCATGGGCAGACAAGATCTGGTAGTTTATCTGGAAGGTCTAGAGAGTAGTGACTGATGGGGTAGCTACATCACCGGCGGACCCTGGCCAGGTGAAGCTTGCTGACATGTGGCAGCCTCTCCGGAGACTACTAATTCCGCTGGTAACATTGTATGCAAATACCTGGCTGAGTGCGAAGGGCAGAAAACATTGACACATACCTGCCAGAGGCCTATCCTGGGTCTGAAGAGTCCACCCCGGTCTCCAGCGACTCATCATCTCAGCACACACTTTGCCTGCACACAGGGAATCCGCCTCTCTCCACGAATGCCTTCTCCTGCTAGGAAACACAGGATGGCACTCAGCCAAAGGAGAGCTCAGGCAAAGTCAACTGAAGCCCGCATTTTCAAGATTTTGCCCTCTGCTGGGCCACAGCCTCCGGTGGCACACTGCATGTGCCTCACTTCTCCGAAGACAAGGCCGAAATCCGGGCATCCAGGGCCCCAGCAGTCCAGAGGCTGTGCATGGCGGCATACGGATCACCTCTTTGACACGTACAGGAGGGAGGCCTCGGCCCTAGACTGGCTCCGCTAGAGCTCCACGACCTCAGCTATTTTTCCCGACCTTTGGCCCGTGCCCTTGTGAGTGTGTGACCTCTAGTTACACTTCACCTCCGACCACACTCGATCCGCCACCTGCGGCTACCTGAGCGTGGACATCAACATCTATCACTGTCTGCAGTGTCACAGGTCACTAGGTGTCTAGGCTCAGGCTGACCTTGGCTGTCTTCTGCCCAGGCAAGGAGCTTAATCCTTCAAAGGAAATGAGGACACGTGGTCACTGGCCGACATCCTTTCTTTCATCTACACAGCGGTCTAGATGACGGTAAAGAGGCCAGGTGGGCCAGGTGAAGGCTGAGTGCGGGGCCTAAGGCTTCCTTCCCAATCACCATGGAGACAGCCACCGCAAGGCTGGCCGGAACTTCTGACGGGGACGGGTCACAAACTCTCAGCCAATAGGAGAGGTCCAGCCTAACCGGCCGGTTCCGCAGAGCCCTCCATTTTACCCATGGACACACAACGGCCCCTTCTGTCCTTGGCCACAAAATCGAGGGCACCCAGGGAATAACTTCACAGTAGGCAACCCCTGATGTGGACACGTTCGACATACTGGGACAGCAGGCAGGTACCTCTTTGCCACTTACGCTACGATATCAGTAGGCAAGGCGCCCTTCCTCAGCATCTATGGCCCCTCTTTGTATGTGTTCTTTTAAAGAAATCTCTTTTTGCTACCCCTGAGACACATCACAACTATGAGGGGCCTGAGAGGGAACCTGGACATGAAACAGGGGAGGCTTCTGGCTGTACCGCTTCCCCGTGGCTAGAGAATAGCAGTTAGTCTCTCTGGAAGCTCTTAGCTTCTGTTGATCGACATGGGCAATACGGTAGGGGCGGACCCTGGCCAGGTGGAGCTTGTGGGCACACGCAACCTCTGGGGGAAGAATAATTCCGCTGCTGCTTTGTATGGTGTAAACCTCCCCACGCCAAGTGGGATGGGCACAGAACATTGACCCACACCTGCCAGGGGCCTTTCCTGGGACTAAAGATCCCAACCTGGTCTCAACCTTGTCACCTTCTCAGCACATACCTTTCCTGCACACATAATCCTGCCTTTCTCCGTCGGTGCCTCATCCTACTAGGAAAAAAGCATGCCGCTCAAAAAGGCCGATGCCAGAGAAATCGAGGAGACACTGCCATTTTCCACATTTTTGCTGTCTACATATCCCCGCCTCCGGCGGAAGGCTGCCTATGTGGCCGGGCTGCGAAGGCAAGGCCGAAATCCTGGCATCCCGGGCCCCAGCAATCCAGTGGTTTATGGACGTGGGGACCCGGATGACATGTTTCCCACATCCAAGAGGAATCCTTGGGCCCTTCACTGGCTCGCCATTCAGCTCCGCGACGTCCACTGCTGGCCCTGGCCTTTGGCCGGTGCCCCATTGCGCGAGTGCTCCGGAGCGATGTTTCTCCACCCATCACTATCATTCTGCCACCAGGGGATATGTGAGTGTGGGAGTCACCATTTGTCTGTCACTGGCAGCAGTGTCACGAGTCACTAGACTTCCAGGTACCAGCTGACCTAGGCTGCCTTCTGCCCCAGGCAAGGTCCGGAATCCTTTATCCCAGATGCTGACACCTGGGCACTGGCCGACATTAATTGTTATCAACACAGAGGTCTGAGTGAGGGTCAGCAGGCCAGCTAGGTGAAGTCAAGGCCAGCTGGGCGGGACTAAGGCTCCTTTGCCATCACCATGGAGACAGTCCCACCACCGGAAGAGTAGGCGGAGCTTATGATGGGCCTGGTGACAAGACTGAGCCAATGGCAGAGATCTGGCCCGCCAGGCAGATGACACAGGGCCCTCCATTATGACCTATGACACCTAGTGGCCACAGGATTTGAGCACACCCTGGGAAAGCCTACGCAGGCACAGGGGAGCCCCTGGTGCGGACTGGTTCAGGGCATTGGCAGAGCAGGCCAGGTACCTCTTTCCCACTTTCCTGAGGATATCGCTACGCAAGGCATCCCCACTCAGCATCTCTTGCCTCTCTCTCTCTGTCTCTCTCTGGATGTGTTCATTCTCTGAAATCTCTTCCTTCTCCCCCTGAGTCACTTCACAGCTTGGAGTGCCTGATAGAGTGCCTAGAGACCAAAGAGCAAAGGGGGAAGGCCTCTGGCTCTACTGGTTGCCCGTGGGCAGACAAGATCTGGTAGTTTATCTGGAAGCTCTAGAGAGTAGTGACTGATGGGGTAGCTACATCACCGGCGGACCCTGGCCAGGTGAAGCTTGCTGACATGTGGCAGCCTCTCCGGAGACTACTAATTCCGCTGGTAACATTGTATGCAAATACCTGGCTGAGTGCGAAGGGCAGAAAACATTGACACATACCTGCCAGAGGCCTATCCTGGGTCTGAAGAGTCCACCCCGGTCTCCAGCGACTCATCATCTCAGCACACACTTTGCCTGCACACAGGGAATCCGCCTCTCTCCACGAATGCCTTCTCCTGCTAGGAAACACAGGATGGCACTCAGCCAAAGGAGAGCTCAGGCAAAGTCAACTGAAGCCCGCATTTTCAAGATTTTGCCCTCTGCTGGGCCACAGCCTCCGGTGGCACACTGCATGTGCCTCACTTCTCCGAAGACAAGGCCGAAATCCGGGCATGCAGGGCCCCAGCAGTCCAGAGGCTGTGCATGGCGGCATACGGATCACCTCTTTGCCACGTACAGGAGGGAGGCCTCGGCCCTAGACTGGCTCCGCTAGAGCTCCACGACCTCAGCTATTTTTCCCGACCTTTGGCCCGTGCCCTTGTGAGTGTGTGACCTCTAGTTACACTTCACCTCCGACCACCCTCGATCCGCCACCTGCGGCTACCTGAGCGTGGACATCAACATCTATCACTGTCTGCAGTGTCACAGGTCACTAGGTGTCTAGGCTCAGGCTGACCTTGGCTGTCTTCTGCCCAGGCAAGGAGCTTAATCCTTCAAAGGAAATGAGGACACGTGGTCACTGGCCGACATCCTTTCTTTCATCTACACAGCGGTCTAGATGAGGGTAAAGAGGCCAGGTGGGCCAGGTGAAGGCTGAGTGCGGGGCCTAAGGCTTCCTTCCCAATCACCATGGAGACAGCCACCGCAAGGCTGGCCGGAACTTCTGACGGGGACGGGTCACAAACTCTCAGCCAATAGGAGAGGTCCAGCCTAACCGGCCGGTTCCGCAGAGCCCTCCATTTTACCCATGGACACACAACGGCCCCTTCTGTCCTTGGCCACAAAATCGAGGGCACCCAGGGAATAACTTCACAGTAGGCAACCCCTGATGTGGACACGTTCGACATACTGGGACAGCAGGCAGGTACCTCTTTGCCACTTACGCTACGATATCAGTAGGCAAGGCGCCCTTCCTCAGCATCTATGGCCCCTCTTTGTATGTGTTCTTTTAAAGAAATCTCTTTTTGCTACCCCTGAGACACATCACAACTATGAGGGACCTGAGAGGGAACCTGGAGATGAAACAGGGGAGGCTTCTGGCTGTACCGCTTCCCCGTGGCTAGAGAATAGCAGTTAGTCTCTCTGGAAGCTCTTAGCTTCTGTTGATCGACATGGGCAATACGGTAGGGGCGGACCCTGGCCAGGTGGAGCTTGTGGGCACACGCAACCTCTGGGGGAAGAATAATTCCGCTGCTGCTTTGTATGGTGTAAACCTCCCCATGCCAAGTGGGATGGGCACAGAACATTGACCCACACCTGCCAGGGGCCTTTCCTGGGACTAAAGATCCCAACCTGGTCTCAACCTTGTCACCTTCTCAGCACATACCTTTCCTGCACACATAATCCTGCCTTTCTCCGTCGGTGCCTCATCCTACTAGGAAAAAAGCATGCCGCTCAAAAAGGCCGATGCCAGAGAAATCGAAGAGACACTGCCATTTTCCACATTTTTGCTGTCTACATATCCCCGCCTCCGGCGGAAGGCTGCCTATGTGGCCGGGCTGCGAAGGCAAGGCCGAAATCCTGGCATCCCGGGCCCCAGCAATCCAGTGGTTTATGGACGTGGGGACCCGGATGACATGTTTCCCACATCCAAGAGGAATCCTTGGGCCCTTCACTGGCTCGCCATTCAGCTCCGCGACGTCCACTGCTGGCCCTGGCCTTTGGCCGGTGCCCCATTGCGCGACTGCTCCGGAGCGATGTTTCTCCACCCATCACTATCATTCTGCCACCAGGGGATATGTGAGTGTGGGAGTCACCATTTGTCTGTCACTGGCAGCAGTGTCACGAGTCACTAGACTTCCAGGTACCAGCTGACCTAGGCTGCCTTCTGCCCCAGGCAAGGTCCGGAATCCTTTATCCCAGATGCTGACACCTGGGCACTGGCCGACATTAATTGTTATCAACACAGAGGTCTGAGTGAGGGTCAGCAGGCCAGCTAGGTGAAGTCAAGGCCAGGTGAGCGGGACTAAGGCTCCTTTGCCATCACCATGGAGACAGTCCCACCACCGGAAGAGTAGGCGGAGCTTATGATGGGCCTGGTGACAAGACTGAGCCAATGGCAGAGATCTGGCCCGCCAGGCAGATGACACAGGGCCCTCCATTATGACCTATGACACCTAGTGGCCACAGGATTTGAGCACACCCTGGGAAAGCCTACGCAGGCACAGGGGAGCCCCTGGTGCGGACTGGTTCAGGGCATTGGCAGAGCAGGCCAGGTACCTCTTTCCCACTTTCCTGAGGATATCACTACGCAAGGCATCCCCACTCAGCATCTCTTGCCTCTCTCTCTCTGTCTCTCTCTGGATGTGTTCATTCTCTGAAATCTCTTCCTTCTCCCCCTGAGTCACTTCACAGCTTGGAGTGCCTGATAGAGTGCCTAGAGACCAAAGAGCAAAGGGGGAAGGCCTCTGGCTCTACTGCTTGCCCATGGGCAGACAAGATCTGGTAGTTTATCTGGAAGCTCTAGAGAGTAGTGACTGATGGGGTAGCTACATCACCGGCGGACCCTGGCCAGGTGAAGCTTGCTGACATGTGGCAGCCTCTCCGGAGACTACTAATTCCGCTGGTAACATTGTATGCAAATACCTGGCTGAGTGCGAAGGGCAGAAAACATTGACACATACCTGCCAGAGGCCTATCCTGGGTCTGAAGAGTCCACCCCGGTCTCCAGCGACTCATCATCTCAGCACACACTTTGCCTGCACACAGGGAATCCGCCTCTCTCCACGAATGCCTTCTCCTGCTAGGAAACACAGGATGGCACTCAGCCAAAGGAGAGCTCAGGCAAAGTCAACTGAAGCCCGCATTTTCAAGATTTTGCCCTCTGCTGGGCCACAGCCTCCGGTGGCACACTGCATGTGCCTCACTTCTCCGAAGACAAGGCCGAAATCCGGGCATGCAGGGCCCCAGCAGTCCAGAGGCTGTGCATGGCGGCATACGGATCACCTCTTTGCCACGTACAGGAGGGAGGCCTCGGCCCTAGACTGGCTCCGCTAGAGCTCCACGACCTCAGCTATTTTTCCCGACCTTTGGCCCGTGCCCTTGTGAGTGTGTGACCTCTAGTTACACTTCACCTCCGACCACCCTCGATCCGCCACCTGCGGCTACCTGAGCGTGGACATCAACATCTATCACTGTCTGCAGTGTCACAGGTCACTAGGTGTCTAGGCTCAGGCTGACCTTGGCTGTCTTCTGCCCAGGCAAGGAGCTTAATCCTTCAAAGGAAATGAGGACACGTGGTCACTGGCCGACATCCTTTCTTTCATCTACACAGCGGTCTAGATGAGGGTAAAGAGGCCAGGTGGGCCAGGTGAAGGCTGAGTGCGGGGCCTAAGGCTTCCTTCCCAATCACCATGGAGACAGCCACCGCAAGGCTGGCCGGAACTTCTGACGGGGACGGGTCACAAACTCTCAGCCAATAGGAGAGGTCCAGCCTAACCGGCCGGTTCCGCAGAGCCCTCCATTTTACCCATGGACACACAACGGCCCCTTCTGTCCTTGGCCACAAAATCGAGGGCACCCAGGGAATAACTTCACAGTAGGCAACCCCTGATGTGGACACGTTCGACATACTGGGACAGCAGGCAGGTACCTCTTTGCCACTTACGCTACGATATCAGTAGGCAAGGCGCCCTTCCTCAGCATCTATGGCCCCTCTTTGTATGTGTTCTTTTAAAGAAATCTCTTTTTGCTACCCCTGAGACACATCACAACTATGAGGGACCTGAGAGGGAACCTGGAGATGAAACAGGGGAGGCTTCTGGCTGTACCGCTTCCCCGTGGCTAGAGAATAGCAGTTAGTCTCTCTGGAAGCTCTTAGCTTCTGTTGATCGACATGGGCAATACGGTAGGGGCGGACCCTGGCCAGGTGGAGCTTGTGGGCACACGCAACCTCTGGGGGAAGAATAATTCCGCTGCTGCTTTGTATGGTGTAAACCTCCCCACGCCAAGTGGGATGGGCACAGAACATTGACCCACACCTGCCAGGGGCCTTTCCTGGGACTAAAGATCCCAACCTGGTCTCAACCTTGTCACCTTCTCAGCACATACCTTTCCTGCACACATAATCCTGCCTTTCTCCGTCGGTGCCTCATCCTACTAGGAAAAAAGCATGCCGCTCAAAAAGGCCGATGCCAGAGAAATCGAAGAGACACTGCCATTTTCCACATTTTTGCTGTCTACATATCCCCGCCTCCGGCGGAAGGCTGCCTATGTGGCTGGGCTGCGAAGGCAAGGCCGAAATCCTGGCATCCCGGGCCCCAGCAATCCAGTGGTTTATGGACGTGGGGACCCGGATGACATGTTTCCCACATCCAAGAGGAATCCTTGGGCCCTTCACTGGCTCGCCATTCAGCTCCGCGACGTCCACTGCTGGCCCTGGCCTTTGGCCGGTGCCCCATTGCGCGAGTGCTCCGGAGCGATGTTTCTCCACCCATCACTATCATTCTGCCACCAGGGGATATGTGAGTGTGGGAGTCACCATTTGTCTGTCACTGGCAGCAGTGTCACGAGTCACTAGACTTCCAGGTACCAGCTGACCTAGGCTGCCTTCTGCCCCAGGCAAGGTCCGGAATCCTTTATCCCAGATGCTGACACCTGGGCACTGGCCGACATTAATTGTTATCAACACAGAGGTCTGAGTGAGGGTCAGCAGGCCAGCTAGGTGAAGTCAAGGCCAGGTGAGCGGGACTAAGGCTCCTTTGCCATCACCATGGAGACAGTCCCACCACCGGAAGAGTAGGCGGAGCTTATGATGGGCCTGGTGACAAGACTGAGCCAATGGCAGAGATCTGGCCCGCCAGGCAGATGACACAGGGCCCTCCATTATGACCTATGACACCTAGTGGCCACAGGATTTGAGCACACCCTGGGAAAGCCTACGCAGGCACAGGGGAGCCCCTGGTGCGGACTGGTTCAGGGCATTGGCAGAGCAGGCCAGGTACCTCTTTCCCACTTTCCTGAGGATATCACTACGCAAGGCATCCCCACTCAGCATCTCTTGCCTCTCTCTCTCTGTCTCTCTCTGGATGTGTTCATTCTCTGAAATCTCTTCCTTCTCCCCCTGAGTCACTTCACAGCTTGGAGTGCCTGATAGAGTGCCTAGAGACCAAAGAGCAAAGGGGGAAGGCCTCTGGCTCTACTGCTTGCCCATGGGCAGACAAGATCTGGTAGTTTATCTGGAAGCTCTAGAGAGTAGTGACTGATGGGGTAGCTACATCACCGGCGGACCCTGGCCAGGTGAAGCTTGCTGACATGTGGCAGCCTCTCCGGAGACTACTAATTCCGCTGGTAACATTGTATGCAAATACCTGGCTGAGTGCGAAGGGCAGAAAACATTGACACATACCTGCCAGAGGCCTATCCTGGGTCTGAAGAGTCCACCCCGGTCTCCAGCGACTCATCATCTCAGCACACACTTTGCCTGCACACAGGGAATCCGCCTCTCTCCACGAATGCCTTCTCCTGCTAGGAAACACAGGATGGCACTCAGCCAAAGGAGAGCTCAGGCAAAGTCAACTGAAGCCCGCATTTTCAAGATTTTGCCCTCTGCTGGGCCACAGCCTCCGGTGGCACACTGCATGTGCCTCACTTCTCCGAAGACAAGGCCGAAATCCGGGCATGCAGGGCCCCAGCAGTCCAGAGGCTGTGCATGGCGGCATACGGATCACCTCTTTGCCACGTACAGGAGGGAGGCCTCGGCCCTAGACTGGCTCCGCTAGAGCTCCACGACCTCAGCTATTTTTCCCGACCTTTGGCCCGTGCCCTTGTGAGTGTGTGACCTCTAGTTACACTTCACCTCCGACCACCCTCGATCCGCCACCTGCGGCTACCTGAGCGTGGACATCAACATCTATCACTGTCTGCAGTGTCACAGGTCACTAGGTGTCTAGGCTCAGGCTGACCTTGGCTGTCTTCTGCCCAGGCAAGGAGCTTAATCCTTCAAAGGAAATGAGGACACGTGGTCACTGGCCGACATCCTTTCTTTCATCTACACAGCGGTCTAGATGAGGGTAAAGAGGCCAGGTGGGCCAGGTGAAGGCTGAGTGCGGGGCCTAAGGCTTCCTTCCCAATCACCATGGAGACAGCCACCGCAAGGCTGGCCGGAACTTCTGACGGGGACGGGTCACAAACTCTCAGCCAATAGGAGAGGTCCAGCCTAACCGGCCGGTTCCGCAGAGCCCTCCATTTTACCCATGGACACACAACGGCCCCTTCTGTCCTTGGCCACAAAATCGAGGGCACCCAGGGAATAACTTCACAGTAGGCAACCCCTGATGTGGACACGTTCGACATACTGGGACAGCAGGCAGGTACCTCTTTGCCACTTACGCTACGATATCAGTAGGCAAGGCGCCCTTCCTCAGCATCTATGGCCCCTCTTTGTATGTGTTCTTTTAAAGAAATCTCTTTTTGCTACCCCTGAGACACATCACAACTATGAGGGACCTGAGAGGGAACCTGGAGATGAAACAGGGGAGGCATCTGGCTGTACCGCTTCCCCGTGGCTAGAGAATAGCAGTTAGTCTCTCTGGAAGCTCTTAGCTTCTGTTGATCGACATGGGCAATACGGTAGGGGCGGACCCTGGCCAGGTGGAGCTTGTGGGCACACGCAACCTCTGGGGGAAGAATAATTCCGCTGCTGCTTTGTATGGTGTAAACCTCCCCACGCCAAGTGGGATGGGCACAGAACATTGACCCACACCTGCCAGGGGCCTTTCCTGGGACTAAAGATCCCAACCTGGTCTCAACCTTGTCACCTTCTCAGCACATACCTTTCCTGCACACATAATCCTGCCTTTCTCCGTCGGTGCCTCATCCTACTAGGAAAAAAGCATGCCGCTCAAAAAGGCCGATGCCAGAGAAATCGAAGAGACACTGCCATTTTCCACATTTTTGCTGTCTACATATCCCCGCCTCCGGCGGAAGGCTGCCTATGTGGCCGGGCTGCGAAGGCAAGGCCGAAATCCTGGCATCCCGGGCCCCAGCAATCCAGTGGTTTATGGACGTGGGGACCCGGATGACATGTTTCCCACATCCAAGAGGAATCCTTGGGCCCTTCACTGGCTCGCCATTCAGCTCCGCGACGTCCACTGCTGGCCCTGGCCTTTGGCCGGTGCCCCATTGCGCGAGTGCTCCGGAGCGATGTTTCTCCACCCATCACTATCATTCTGCCACCAGGGGATATGTGAGTGTGGGAGTCACCATTTGTCTGTCACTGGCAGCAGTGTCACGAGTCACTAGACTTCCAGGTACCAGCTGACCTAGGCTGCCTTCTGCCCCAGGCAAGGTCCGGAATCCTTTATCCCAGATGCTGACACCTGGGCACTGGCCGACATTAATTGTTATCAACACAGAGGTCTGAGTGAGGGTCAGCAGGCCAGCTAGGTGAAGTCAAGGCCAGGTGGGCGGGACTAAGGCTCCTTTGCCATCACCATGGAGACAGTCCCACCACCGGAAGAGTAGGCGGAGCTTATGATGGGCCTGGTGACAAGACTGAGCCAATGGCAGAGATCTGGCCCGCCAGGCAGATGACACAGGGCCCTCCATTATGACCTATGACACCTAGTGGCCACAGGATTTGAGCACACCCTGGGAAAGCCTACGCAGGCACAGGGGAGCCCCTGGTGCGGACTGGTTCAGGGCATTGGCAGAGCAGGCCAGGTACCTCTTTCCCACTTTCCTGAGGATATCACTACGCAAGGCATCCCCACTCAGCATCTCTTGCCTCTCTCTCTCTGTCTCTCTCTGGATGTGTTCATTCTCTGAAATCTCTTCCTTCTCCCCCTGAGTCACTTCACAGCTTGGAGTGCCTGATAGAGTGCCTAGAGACCAAAGAGCAAAGGGGGAAGGCCTCTGGCTCTACTGCTTGCCCATGGGCAGACAAGATCTGGTAGTTTATCTGGAAGCTCTAGAGAGTAGTGACTGATGGGGTAGCTACATCACCGGCGGACCCTGGCCAGGTGAAGCTTGCTGACATGTGGCAGCCTCTCCGGAGACTACTAATTCCGCTGGTAACATTGTATGCAAATACCTGGCTGAGTGCGAAGGGCAGAAAACATTGACACATACCTGCCAGAGGCCTATCCTGGGTCTGAAGAGTCCACCCCGGTCTCCAGCGACTCATCATCTCAGCACACACTTTGCCTGCACACAGGGAATCCGCCTCTCTCCACGAATGCCTTCTCCTGCTAGGAAACACAGGATGGCACTCAGCCAAAGGAGAGCTCAGGCAAAGTCAACTGAAGCCCGCATTTTCAAGATTTTGCCCTCTGCTGGGCCACAGCCTCCGGTGGCACACTGCATGTGCGTCACTTCTCCGAAGACAAGGCCGAAATCCGGGCATCCAGGGCCCCAGCAGTCCAGAGGCTGTGCATGGCGGCATACGGATCACCTCTTTGCCACGTACAGGAGGGAGGCCTCGGCCCTAGACTGGCTCCGCTAGAGCTCCACGACCTCAGCTATTTTTCCCGACCTTTGGCCCGTGCCCTTGTGAGTGTGTGACCTCTAGTTACACTTCACCTCCGACCACTCTCGATCCGCCACCTGCGGCTACCTGAGCGTGGACATCAATATCTATCACTGTCTGCAGTGTCACAGGTCACTAGGTGTCTAGGCTCAGGCTGACCTTGGCTGTCTTCTGCCCAGGCAAGGAGCTTAATCCTTCAAAGGAAATGAGGACACGTGGTCACTGGCCGACATCCTTTCTTTCATCTACACAGCGGTCTAGATGAGGGTAAAGAGGCCAGGTGGGCCAGGTGAAGGCTGAGTGCGGGGCCTAAGGCTTCCTTCCCAATCACCATGGAGACAGCCACCGCAAGGCTGGCCGGAACTTCTGACGGGGACGGGTCACAAACTCTCAGCCAATAGGAGAGGTCCAGCCTAACCGGCCGGTTCCGCAGAGCCCTCCATTTTACCCATGGACACACAACGGCCCCTTCTGTCCTTGGCCACAAAATCGAGGGCACCCAGGGAATAACTTCACAGTAGGCAACCCCTGATGTGGACACGTTCGACATACTGGGACAGCAGGCAGGTACCTCTTTGCCACTTACGCTACGATATCAGTAGGCAAGGCGCCCTTCCTCAGCATCTATGGCCCCTCTTTGTATGTGTTCTTTTAAAGAAATCTCTTTTTGCTACCCCTGAGACACATCACAACTATGAGGGGCCTGAGAGGGAACCTGGACATGAAACAGGGGAGGCTTCTGGCTGTACCGCTTCCCCGTGGCTAGAGAATAGCAGTTAGTCTCTCTGGAAGCTCTTAGCTTCTGTTGATCGACATGGGCAATACGGTAGGGGCGGACCCTGGCCAGGTGGAGCTTGTGGGCACACGCAACCTCTGGGGGAAGAATAATTCCGCTGCTGCTTTGTATGGTGTAAACCTCCCCACGCCAAGTGGGATGGGCACAGAACATTGACCCACACCTGCCAGGGGCCTTTCCTGGGACTAAAGATCCCAACCTGGTCTCAACCTTGTCACCTTCTCAGCACATACCTTTCCTGCACACATAATCCTGCCTTTCTCCGTCGGTGCCTCATCCTACTAGGAAAAAAGCATGCCGCTCAAAAAGGCCGATGCCAGAGAAATCGAGGAGACACTGCCATTTTCCACATTTTTGCTGTCTACATATCCCCGCCTCCGGCGGAAGGCTGCCTATGTGGCCGGGCTGCGAAGGCAAGGCCGAAATCCTGGCATCCCGGGCCCCAGCAATCCAGTGGTTTATGGACGTGGGGACCCGGATGACATGTTTCCCACATCCAAGAGGAATCCTTGGGCCCTTCACTGGCTCGCCATTCAGCTCCGCGACGTCCACTGCTGGCCCTGGCCTTTGGCCGGTGCCCCATTGCGCGAGTGCTCCGGAGCGATGTTTCTCCACCCATCACTATCATTCTGCCACCAGGGGATATGTGAGTGTGGGAGTCACCATTTGTCTGTCACTGGCAGCAGTGTCACGAGTCACTAGACTTCCAGGTACCAGCTGACCTAGGCTGCCTTCTGCCCCAGGCAAGGTCCGGAATCCTTTATCCCAGATGCTGACACCTGGGCACTGGCCGACATTAATTGTTATCAACACAGAGGTCTGAGTGAGGGTCAGCAGGCCAGCTAGGTGAAGTCAAGGCCAGGTGGGCGGGACTAAGGCTCCTTTGCCATCACCATGGAGACAGTCCCACCACCGGAAGAGTAGGCGGAGCTTATGATGGGCCTGGTGACAAGACTGAGCCAATGGCAGAGATCTGGCCCGCCAGGCAGATGACACAGGGCCCTCCATTATGACCTATGACACCTAGTGGCCACAGGATTTGAGCACACCCTGGGAAAGCCTACGCAGGCACAGGGGAGCCCCTGGTGCGGACTGGTTCAGGGCATTGGCAGAGCAGGCCAGGTACCTCTTTCCCACTTTCCTGAGGATATCACTACGCAAGGCATCCCCACTCAGCATCTCTTGCCTCTCTCTCTCTGTCTCTCTCTGGATGTGTTCATTCTCTGAAATCTCTTCCTTCTCCCCCTGAGTCACTTCACAGCTTGGAGTGCCTGATAGAGTGCCTAGAGACCAAAGAGCAAAGGGGGAAGGCCTCTGGCTCTACTGCTTGCCCATGGGCAGACAAGATCTGGTAGTTTATCTGGAAGCTCTAGAGAGTAGTGACTGATGGGGTAGCTACATCACCGGCGGACCCTGGCCAGGTGAAGCTTGCTGACATGTGGCAGCCTCTCCGGAGACTACTAATTCCGCTGGTAACATTGTATGCAAATACCTGGCTGAGTGCGAAGGGCAGAAAACATTGACACATACCTGCCAGAGGCCTATCCTGGGTCTGAAGAGTCCACCCCGGTCTCCAGCGACTCATCATCTCAGCACACACTTTGCCTGCACACAGGGAATCCGCCTCTCTCCACGAATGCCTTCTCCTGCTAGGAAACACAGGATGGCACTCAGCCAAAGGAGAGCTCAGGCAAAGTCAACTGAAGCCCGCATTTTCAAGATTTTGCCCTCTGCTGGGCCACAGCCTCCGGTGGCACACTGCATGTGCGTCACTTCTCCGAAGACAAGGCCGAAATCCGGGCATCCAGGGCCCCAGCAGTCCAGAGGCTGCGCATGGCGGCATACGGATCACCTCTTTGCCACGTACAGGAGGGAGGCCTCGGCCCTAGACTGGCTCCGCTAGAGCTCCACGACCTCAGCTATTTTTCCCGACCTTTGGCCCGTGCCCTTGTGAGTGTGTGACCTCTAGTTACACTTCACCTCCGACCACACTCGATCCGCCACCTGCGGCTACCTAAGAGTGGACATCAACATCTATCACTGTCTGCAGTGTCACAGGTCACTAGGTGTCTAGGCTCAGGCTGACCTTGGCTGTCTTCTGCCCAGGCAAGGAGCTTAATCCTTCAAAGGAAATGAGGACACGTGGTCACTGGCCGACATCCTTTCTTTCATCTACACAGCGGTCTAGATGAGGGTAAAGAGGCCAGGTGGGCCAGGTGAAGGCTGAGTGCGGGGCCTAAGGCTTCCTTCCCAATCACCATGGAGACAGCCACCGCAAGGCTGGCCGGAACTTCTGACGGGGACGGGTCACAAACTCTCAGCCAATAGGAGAGGTCCAGCCTAACCGGCCGGTTCCGCAGAGCCCTCCATTTTACCCATGGACACACAACGGCCCCTTCTGTCCTTGGCCACAAAATCGAGGGCACCCAGGGAATAACTTCACAGTAGGCAACCCCTGATGTGGACACGTTCGACATACTGGGACAGCAGGCAGGTACCTCTTTGCCACTTACGCTACGATATCAGTAGGCAAGGCGCCCTTCCTCAGCATCTATGGCCCCTCTTTGTATGTGTTCTTTTAAAGAAATCTCTTTTTGCTACCCCTGAGACACATCACAACTATGAGGGGCCTGAGAGGGAACCTGGAGATGAAACAGGGGAGGCTTCTGGCTGTACCGCTTCCCCGTGGCTAGAGAATAGCAGTTAGTCTCTCTGGAAGCTCTTAGCTTCCGTTGATCGACATGGGCAATACGGTAGGGGCGGACCCTGGCCAGGTGGAGCTTGTGGGCACACGCAACCTCTGGGGGAAGAATAATTCCGCTGCTGCTTTGTATGGTGTAAACCTCCCCACGCCAAGTGGGATGGGCACAGAACATTGACCCACACCTGCCAGGGGCCTTTCCTGGGACTAAAGATCCCAACCTGGTCTCAACCTTGTCACCTTCTCAGCACATACCTTTCCTGCACACATAATCCTGCCTTTCTCCGTCGGTGCCTCATCCTACTAGGAAAAAAGCATGCCGCTCAAAAAGGCCGATGCCAGAGAAATCGAGGAGACACTGCCATTTTCCACATTTTTGCTGTCTACATATCCCCGCCTCCGGCGGAAGGCTGCCTATGTGGCAGGGCTGCGAAGGCAAGGCCGAAATCCTGGCGTCCCGGGCCCCAGCAATCCAGTGGTTTATGGACGTGGGGACCCGGATGACATGTTTCCCACATCCAAGTGGAATCCTTGGGCCCTTCACTGGCTCGCCATTCAGCTCCGCGACGTCCACTGCTGGCCCTGGCCTTTGGCCGGTGCCCCATTGCGCGAGTGCTCCGGAGCGATGTTTCTCCACCCATCACTATCATTCTGCCACCAGGGGATATGTGAGTGTGGGAGTCACCATTTGTCTGTCACTGGCAGCAGTGTCACGAGTCACTAGACTTCCAGGTACCAGCTGACCTAGGCTGCCTTCTGCCCCAGGCAAGGTCCGGAATCCTTTATCCCAGATGCTGACACCTGGGCACTGGCCGACATTAATTGTTATCAACACAGAGGTCTGAGTGAGGGTCAGCAGGCCAGCTAGGTGAAGTCAAGGCCAGGTGGGCGGGACTAAGGCTCCTTTGCCATCACCATGGAGACAGTCCCACCACCGGAAGAGTAGGCGGAGCTTATGATGGGCCTGGTGACAAGACTGAGCCAATGGCAGAGATCTGGCCCGCCAGGCAGATGACACAGGGCCCTCCATTATGACCTATGACACCTAGTGGCCACAGGATTTGAGCACACCCTGGGAAAGCCTACGCAGGCACAGGGGAGCCCCTGGTGCGGACTGGTTCAGGGCATTGGCAGAGCAGGCCAGGTACCTCTTTCCCACTTTCCTGAGGATATCACTACGCAAGGCATCCCCACTCAGCATCTCTTGCCTCTCTCTCTCTGTCTCTCTCTGGATGTGTTCATTCTCTGAAATCTCTTCCTTCTCCCCCTGAGTCACTTCACAGCTTGGAGTGCCTGATAGAGTGCCTAGAGACCAAAGGGCAAAGGGGGAAGGCCTCTGGCTCTACTGCTTGCCCATGGGCAGACAAGATCTGGTAGTTTATCTGGAAGCTCTAGAGAGTAGTGACTGATGGGGTAGCTACATCACCGGCGGACCCTGGCCAGGTGAAGCTTGCTGACATGTGGCAGCCTCTCCGGAGACTACTAATTCCGCTGGTAACATTGTATGCAAATACCTGGCTGAGTGCGAAGGGCAGAAAACATTGACACATACCTGCCAGAGGCCTATCCTGGGTCTGAAGAGTCCACCCCGGTCTCCAGCGACTCATCATCTCAGCACACACTTTGCCTGCACACAGGGAATCCGCCTCTCTCCACGAATGCCTTCTCCTGCTAGGAAACACAGGATGGCACTCAGCCAAAGGAGAGCTCAGGCAAAGTCAACTGAAGCCCGCATTTTCAAGATTTTGCCCTCTGCTGGGCCACAGCCTCCGGTGGCACACTGCATGTGCGTCACTTCTCCGAAGACAAGGCCGAAATCCGGGCATCCAGGGCCCCAGCAGTCCAGAGGCTGCGCATGGCGGCATACGGATCACCTCTTTGCCACGTACAGGAGGGAGGCCTCGGCCCTAGACTGGCTCCGCTAGAGCTCCACGACCTCAGCTATTTTTCCCGACCTTTGGCCCGTGCCCTTGTGAGTGTGTGACCTCTAGTTACACTTCACCTCCGACCACTCTCGATCCGCCACCTGTGGCTACCTGAGCGTGGACATCAACATCTATCACTGTCTGCAGTGTCACAGGTCACTAGGTGTCTAGGCTCAGGCTGACCTTGGCTGTCTTCTGCCCAGGCAAGGAGCTTAATCCTTCAAAGGAAATGAGGACACGTGGTCACTGGCCGACATCCTTTCTTTCATCTACACAGCGGTCTAGATGAGGGTAAAGAGGCCAGGTGGGCCAGGTGAAGGCTGAGTGCGGGGCCTAAGGCTTCCTTCCCAATCACCATGGAGACAGCCACCGCAAGGCTGGCCGGAACTTCTGACGGGGACGGGTCACAAACTCTCAGCCAATAGGAGAGGTCCAGCCTAACCGGCCGGTTCCGCAGAGCCCTCCATTTTACCCATGGACACACAACGGCCCCTTCTGTCCTTGGCCACAAAATCGAGGGCACCCAGGGAATAACTTCACAGTAGGCAACCCCTGATGTGGACACGTTCGACATACTGGGACAGCAGGCAGGTACCTCTTTGCCACTTACGCTACGATATCAGTAGGCAAGGCGCCCTTCCTCAGCATCTATGGCCCCTCTTTGTATGTGTTCTTTTAAAGAAATCTCTTTTTGCTACCCCTGAGACACATCACAACTATGAGGGGCCTGAGAGGGAACCTGGAGATGAAACAGGGGAGTCTTCTGGCTGTACCGCTTCCCCGTGGCTAGAGAATAGCAGTTAGTCTCTCTGGAAGCTCTTAGCTTCTGTTGATCGACATGGGCAATACGGTAGGGGCGGACCCTGGCCAGGTGGAGCTTGTGGGCACACGCAACCTCTGGGGGAAGAATAATTCCGCTGCTGCTTTGTATGGTGTAAACCTCCCCACGCCAAGTGGGATGGGCACAGAACATTGACCCACACCTGCCAGGGGCCTTTCCTGGGACTAAAGATCCCAACCTGGTCTCAACCTTGTCACCTTCTCAGCACATACCTTTCCTGCACACATAATCCTGCCTTTCTCTGTCGGTGCCTCATCCTACTAGGAAAAAAGCATGCCGCTCAAAAAGGCCGATGCCAGAGAAATCGAGGAGACACTGCCATTTTCCACATTTTTGCTGTCTACATATCCCCGCCTCCGGCGGAAGGCTGCCTATGTGGCCGGGCTGCGAAGGCAAGGCCGAAATCCTGGCATCCCGGGCCCCAGCAATCCAGTGGTTTATGGACGTGGGGACCCGGATGACATGTTTCCCACATACAAGAGGAATCCTTGGGCCCTTCACTGGCTCGCCATTCAGCTCCGCGACGTCCACTACTGGCCCTGGCCTTTGGCCGGTGCCCCATTGCGCGAGTGCTCCGGAGCGATGTTTCTCCACCCATCACTATCATTCTGCCACCAGGGGATATGTGAGTGTGGGAGTCACCATTTGTCTGTCACTGGCAGCAGTGTCACGAGTCACTAGACTTCCAGGTACCAGCTGACCTAGGCTGCCTTCTGCCCCAGGCAAGGTCCGGAATCCTTTATCCCAGATGCTGACACCTGGGCACTGGCCGACATTAATTGTTATCAACACAGAGGTCTGAGTGAGGGTCAGCAGGCCAGCTAGGTGAAGTCAAGGCCAGCTGGGCGGGACTAAGGCTCCTTTGCCATCACCATGGAGACAGTCCCACCACCGGAAGAGTAGGCGGAGCTTATGATGGGCCTGCTGACAAGACTGAGCCAATGGCAGAGATCTGGCCCGCCAGGCAGATGACACAGGGCCCTCCATTATGACCTATGACACCTAGTGGCCACAGGATTTGAGCACACCCTGGGAAAGCCTACGCAGGCACAGGGGAGCCCCTGGTGCAGACTGGTTCAGGGCATTGGCAGAGCAGGCCAGGTACCTCTTTCCCACTTTCCTGAGGATATCGCTACGCAAGGCATCCCCACTCAGCATCTCTTGCCTCTCTCTGTCTCTCTCTGGATGTGTTCATTCTCTGAAATCTCTTCCTTCTCCCCCTGAGTCACTTCACAGCTTGGAGTGCCTGATAGAGTGCCTAGAGACCAAAGAGCAAAGGGGGAAGGCCTCTGGCTCTACTGCTTGCCCATGGGCAGACAAGATCTGGTAGTTTATCTGGAAGCTCTAGAGAGTAGTGACTGATGGGGTAGCTACATCACCGGCGGACCCTGGCCAGGTGAAGCTTGCTGACATGTGGCAGCCTCTCCGGAGACTACTAATTCCGCTGGTAACATTGTATGCAAATACCTGGCTGAGTGCGAAGGGCAGAAAACATTGACACATACCTGCCAGAGGCCTATCCTGGGTCTGAAGAGTCCACCCCGGTCTCCAGCGACTCATCATCTCAGCACACACTTTGCCTGCACACAGGGAATCCGCCTCTCTCCACGAATGCCTTCTCCTGCTAGGAAACACAGGATGGCACTCAGCCAAAGGAGAGCTCAGGCAAAGTCAACTGAAGCCCGCATTTTCAAGATTTTGCCCTCTGCTGGGCCACAGCCTCCGGTGGCACACTGCATGTGCCTCACTTCTCCGAAGACAAGGCCGAAATCCGGGCATCCAGGGCCCCAGCAGTCCAGAGGCTGCGCATGGCGGCATACGGATCACCTCTTTGCCACGTACAGGAGGGAGGCCTCGGCCCTAGACTGGCTCCGCTAGAGCTCCACGACCTCAGCTATTTTTCCCGACCTTTGGCCCGTGCCCTTGTGAGTGTGTGACCTCTAGTTACACTTCACCTCCGACCACTCTCGATCCGCCACCTGTGGCTACCTGAGCGTGGACATCAACATCTATCACTGTCTGCAGTGTCACAGGTCACTAGGTGTCTAGGCTCAGGCTGACCTTGGCTGTCTTCTGCCCAGGCAAGGAGCTTAATCCTTCAAAGGAAATGAGGACACGTGGTCACTGGCCGACATCCTTTCTTTCATCTACACAGCGGTCTAGATGAGGGTAAAGAGGCCAGGTGGGCCAGGTGAAGGCTGAGTGCGGGGCCTAAGGCTTCCTTCCCAATCACCATGGAGACAGCCACCGCAAGGCTGGCCGGAACTTCTGACGGGGACGGGTCACAAACTCTCAGTCAATAGGAGAGGTCCAGCCTAACCGGCCGGTTCCGCAGAGCCCTCCATTTTACCCATGGACACACAACGGCCCCTTCTGTCCTTGGCCACAAAATCGAGGGCACCCAGGGAATAACTTCACAGTAGGCAACCCCTGATGTGGACACGTTCGACATACTGGAACAGCAGGCAGGTACCTCTTTTCCACTTACGCTACGATATCAGTAGGCAAGGCGCCCTTCCTCAGCATCTATGGCCCCTCTTTGTATGTGTTCTTTTAAAGAAATCTCTTTTTGCTACCCCTGAGACACATCACAACTATGAGGGGCCTGAGAGGGAACCTGGAGATGAAACAGGGGAGGCTTCTGGCTGTACCGCTTCCCCGTGGCTAGAGAATAGCAGTTAGTCTCTCTGGAAGCTCTTAGCTTCTGTTGATCGACATGGGCAATACGGTAGGGGCGGACCCTGGCCAGGTGGAGCTTGTGGGCACACGCAACCTCTGGGGGAAGAATAATTCCGCTGCTGCTTTGTATGGTGTAAACCTCCCCACGCCAAGTGGGATGGGCACAGAACATTGACCCACACCTGCCAGGGGCCTTTCCTGGGACTAAAGATCCCAACCTGGTCTCAACCTTGTCACCTTCTCAGCACATACCTTTCCTGCACACATAATCCTGCCTTTCTCCGTCGGTGCCTCATCCTACTAGGAAAAAAGCATGCCGCTCAAAAAGGCCGATGCCAGAGAAATCGAGGAGACACTGCCATTTTCCACATTTTTGCTGTCTACATATCCCCGCCTCCGGCGGAAGGCTGCCTATGTGGCCGGGCTGCGAAGGCAAGGCCGAAATCCTGGCATCCCGGGCCCCAGCAATCCAGTGGTTTATGGACGTGGGGACCCGGATGACATGTTTCCCACATCCAAGAGGAATCCTTGGGCCCTTCACTGGCTCGCCATTCAGCTCCGCGACGTCCACTGCTGGCCCTGGCCTTTGGCCGGTGCCCCATTGCGCGAGTGCTCCGGAGCGATGTTTCTCCACCCATCACTATCATTCTGCCACCAGGGGATATGTGAGTGTGGGAGTCACCATTTGTCTGTCACTGGCAGCAGTGTCACGAGTCACTAGACTTCCAGGTACCAGCTGACCTAGGCTGCCTTCTGCCCCAGGCAAGGTCCGGAATCCTTTATCCCAGATGCTGACACCTGGGCACTGGCCGACATTAATTGTTATCAACACAGAGGTCTGAGTGAGGGTCAGCAGGCCAGCTAGGTGAAGTCAAGGCCAGGTGGGCGGGACTAAGGCTCCTTTGCCATCACCATGGAGACAGTCCCACCACCGGAAGAGTAGGCGGAGCTTATGATGGGCCTGGTGACAAGACTGAGCCAATGGCAGAGATCTGGCCCGCCAGGCAGATGACACAGGGCCCTCCATTATGACCTATGACACCTAGTGGCCACAGGATTTGAGCACACCCTGGGAAAGCCTACGCAGGCACAGGGGAGCCCCTGGTGCAGACTGGTTCAGGGCATTGGCAGAGCAGGCCAGGTACCTCTTTCCCACTTTCCTGAGGATATCGCTACGCAAGGCATCCCCACTCAGCATCTCTTGCCTCTCTCTGTCTCTCTCTGGATGTGTTCATTCTCTGAAATCTCTTCCTTCTCCCCCTGAGTCACTTCACAGCTTGGAGTGCCTGATAGAGTGCCTAGAGACCAAAGAGCAAAGGGGGAAGGCCTCTGGCTCTACTGGTTGCCCGTGGGCAGACAAGATCTGGTAGTTTATCTGGAAGGTCTAGAGAGTAGTGACTGATGGGGTAGCTACATCACCGGCGGACCCTGGCCAGGTGAAGCTTGCTGACATGTGGCAGCCTCTCCGGAGACTACTAATTCCGCTGGTAACATTGTATGCAAATACCTGGCTGAGTGGGAAGGGCAGAAAACATTGACACATACCTGCCAGAGGCCTATCCTGGGTCTGAAGAGTCCACCCCGGTCTCCAGCGACTCATCATCTCAGCACACACTTTGCCTGCACACAGGGAATCCGCCTCTCTCCACGAATGCCTTCTCCTGCTAGGAAACACAGGATGGCACTCAGCCAAAGGAGAGCTCAGGCAAAGTCAACTGAAGCCCGCATTTTCAAGATTTTGCCCTCTGCTGGGCCACAGCCTCCGGTGGCACACTGCATGTGCCTCACTTCTCCGAAGACAAGGCCGAAATCCGGGCATCCAGGGCCCCAGCAGTCCAGAGGCTGCGCATGGCGGCATACGGATCACCTCTTTGCCACGTACAGGAGGGAGGCCTCGGCCCTAGACTGGCTCCGCTAGAGCTCCACGACCTCAGCTATTTTTCCCGACCTTTGGCCCGTGCCCTTGTGAGTGTGTGACCTCTAGTTACACTTCACCTCCGACCACTCTCGATCCGCCACCTGTGGCTACCTGAGCGTGGACATCAACATCTATCACTGTCTGCAGTGTCACAGGTCACTAGGTGTCTAGGCTCAGGCTGACCTTGGCTGTCTTCTGCCCAGGCAAGGAGCTTAATCCTTCAAAGGAAATGAGGACACGTGGTCACTGGCCGACATCCTTTCTTTCATCTACACAGCGGTCTAGATGAGGGTAAAGAGGCCAGGTGGGCCAGGTGAAGGCTGAGTGCGGGGCCTAAGGCTTCCTTCCCAATCACCATGGAGACAGCCACCGCAAGGCTGGCCGGAACTTCTGACGGGGACGGGTCACAAACTCTCAGTCAATAGGAGAGGTCCAGCCTAACCGGCCGGTTCCGCAGAGCCCTCCATTTTACCCATGGACACACAACGGCCCCTTCTGTCCTTGGCCACAAAATCGAGGGCACCCAGGGAATAACTTCACAGTAGGCAACCCCTGATGTGGACACGTTCGACATACTGGAACAGCAGGCAGGTACCTCTTTTCCACTTACGCTACGATATCAGTAGGCAAGGCGCCCTTCCTCAGCATCTATGGCCCCTCTTTGTATGTGTTCTTTTAAAGAAATCTCTTTTTGCTACCCCTGAGACACATCACAACTATGAGGGGCCTGAGAGGGAACCTGGAGATGAAACAGGGGAGGCTTCTGGCTGTACCGCTTCCCCGTGGCTAGAGAATAGCAGTTAGTCTCTCTGGAAGCTCTTAGCTTCTGTTGATCGACATGGGCAATACGGTAGGGGCGGACCCTGGCCAGGTGGAGCTTGTGGGCACACGCAACCTCTGGGGGAAGAATAATTCCGCTGCTGCTTTGTATGGTGTAAACCTCCCCACGCCAAGTGGGATGGGCACAGAACATTGACCCACACCTGCCAGGGGCCTTTCCTGGGACTAAAGATCCCAACCTGGTCTCAACCTTGTCACCTTCTCAGCACATACCTTTCCTGCACACATAATCCTGCCTTTCTCCGTCGGTGCCTCATCCTACTAGGAAAAAAGCATGCCGCTCAAAAAGGCCGATGCCAGAGAAATCGAGGAGACACTGCCATTTTCCACATTTTTGCTGTCTACATATCCCCGCCTCCGGCGGAAGGCTGCCTATGTGGCCGGGCTGCGAAGGCAAGGCCGAAATCCTGGCATCCCGGGCCCCAGCAATCCAGTGGTTTATGGACGTGGGGACCCGGATGACATGTTTCCCACATCCAAGAGGAATCCTTGGGCCCTTCACTGGCTCGCCATTCAGCTCCGCGACGTCCACTGCTGGCCCTGGCCTTTGGCCGGTGCCCCATTGCGCGAGTGCTCCGGAGCGATGTTTCTCCACCCATCACTATCATTCTGCCACCAGGGGATATGTGAGTGTGGGAGTCACCATTTGTCTGTCACTGGCAGCAGTGTCACGAGTCACTAGACTTCCAGGTACCAGCTGACCTAGGCTGCCTTCTGCCCCAGGCAAGGTCCGGAATCCTTTATCCCAGATGCTGACACCTGGGCACTGGCCGACATTAATTGTTATCAACACAGAGGTCTGAGTGAGGGTCAGCAGGCCAGCTAGGTGAAGTCAAGGCCAGGTGGGCGGGACTAAGGCTCCTTTGCCATCACCATGGAGACAGTCCCACCACCGGAAGAGTAGGCGGAGCTTATGATGGGCCTGGTGACAAGACTGAGCCAATGGCAGAGATCTGGCCCGCCAGGCAGATGACACAGGGCCCTCCATTATGACCTATGACACCTAGTGGCCACAGGATTTGAGCACACCCTGGGAAAGCCTACGCAGGCACAGGGGAGCCCCTGGTGCAGACTGGTTCAGGGCATTGGCAGAGCAGGCCAGGTACCTCTTTCCCACTTTCCTGAGGATATCGCTACGCAAGGCATCCCCACTCAGCATCTCTTGCCTCTCTCTGTCTCTCTCTGGATGTGTTCATTCTCTGAAATCTCTTCCTTCTCCCCCTGAGTCACTTCACAGCTTGGAGTGCCTGATAGAGTGCCTAGAGACCAAAGAGCAAAGGGGGAAGGCCTCTGGCTCTACTGGTTGCCCGTGGGCAGACAAGATCTGGTAGTTTATCTGGAAGGTCTAGAGAGTAGTGACTGATGGGGTAGCTACATCACCGGCGGACCCTGGCCAGGTGAAGCTTGCTGACATGTGGCAGCCTCTCCGGAGACTACTAATTCCGCTGGTAACATTGTATGCAAATACCTGGCTGAGTGGGAAGGGCAGAAAACATTGACACATACCTGCCAGAGGCCTATCCTGGGTCTGAAGAGTCCACCCCGGTCTCCAGCGACTCATCATCTCAGCACACACTTTGCCTGCACACAGGGAATCCGCCTCTCTCCACGAATGCCTTCTCCTGCTAGGAAACACAGGATGGCACTCAGCCAAAGGAGAGCTCAGGCAAAGTCAACTGAAGCCCGCATTTTCAAGATTTTGCCCTCTGCTGGGCCACAGCCTCCGGTGGCACACTGCATGTGCGTCACTTCTCCGAAGACAAGGCCGAAATCCGGGCATCCAGGGCCCCCGCAGTCCAGAGGCTGCGCATGGCGGCATACGGATCACCTCTTTGCCACGTACAGGAGGGAGGCCTCGGCCCTAGACTGGCTCCGCTAGAGCTCCACGACCTCAGCTATTTTTCCCGACCTTTGGCCCGTGCCCTTGTGAGTGTGTGACCTCTAGTTACACTTCACCTCCGACCACTCTCGATCCGCCACCTGCGGATACCTGAGCGTGGACATCAACATCTATCACTGTCTGCAGTGTCACAGGTCACTAGGTGTCTAGGCTCAGGCTGACCTTGGCTGTCTTCTGCCCAGGCAAGGAGCTTAATCCTTCAAAGGAAACGAGGACACATGGTCACTGGCCGACATCCTTTCTTTCATCTACACAGCGGTCTAGATGAGGGTAAAGAGGCCAGGTGGGCCAGGTGAAGGCTGAGTGCGGGGCCTAAGGCTTCCTTCCCAATCACCATGGAGACAGCCACCGCAGGGCTGGCCGGAACTTCTGACGGGGACGGGTCACAAACTCTGAGCCAATAGGAGAGGTCCAGCCTAACCGGCCGGTTCCGCAGAGCCCTCCATTTTACCCATGGACACACAACGGCCCCTTCTGTCCTTGGCCACAAAATCGAGGGCACCCAGGGAATAACTTCGCAGTAGGGAACCCCTGATGTGGACACGTTCGACATACTGGGACAGCAGGCAGGTACCTCTTTTCCACTCACGCTACGATATCAGTAGGCAAGGCGCCCTTCCTCAGCATCTATGGCCCCTCTTTGTATGTGTTCTTTTAAAGAAATCTCTTTTTGCTACCCCTGAGACACATCACAACTATGAGGGGCCTGAGAGGGAACCTGGAGATGAAACAGGGGAGGCTTCTGGCTGTACCGCTTCCCCGTGGCTAGAGAATAGCAGTTAGTCTCTCTGGAAGCTCTTAGCTTCTGTTGATCGACATGGGCAATACGGTAGGGGCGGACCCTGGCCAGGTGGAGCTTGTGGGCACACGCAACCTCTGGGGGAAGAATAATTCCGCTGCTGCTTTGTATGGTGTAAACCTCCCCACGCCAAGTGGGATGGGCACAGAACATTGACCCACACCTGCCAGGGGCCTTTCCTGGGACTAAAGATCCCAACCTGGTCTCAACCTTGTCACCTTCTCAGCACATACCTTTCCTGCACACATAATCCTGCCTTTCTCCGTCGGTGCCTCATCCTACTAGGAAAAAAGCATGCCGCTCAAAAAGGCCGATGCCAGAGAAATCGAGGAGACACTGCCATTTTCCACATTTTTGCTGTCTACATATCCCCGCCTCCGGCGGAAGGCTGCCTATGTGGCCGGGCTGCGAAGGCAAGGCCGAAATCCTGGCATCCCGGGCCCCAGCAATCCAGTGGTTTATGGACGTGGGGACCCGGATGACATGTTTCCCACATCCAAGAGGAATCCTTGGGCCCTTCACTGGCTCGCCATTCAGCTCCGCGACATCCACTACTGGCCCTGGCCTTTGGCCGGTGCCCCATTGCGCGAGTGCTCCGGAGCGATGTTTCTCCACCCATCACTATCATTCTGCCACCAGGGGATATGTGAGTGTGGGAGTCACCATTTGTCTGTCACTGGCAGCAGTGTCACGAGTCACTAGACTTCCAGGTACCAGCTGACCTAGGCTGCCTTCTGCCCCAGGCAAGGTCCGGAATCCTTTATCCCAGATGCTGACACCTGGGCACTGGCCGACATTAATTTTTATCAACACAGAGGTCTGAGTGAGGGTCAGCAGGCCAGCTAGGTGAAGTCAAGGCCAGGTGGGCGGGACTAAGGCTCCTTTGCCATCACCATGGAGACAGTCCCACCACCGGAAGAGTAGGCGGAGCTTATGATGGGCCTGGTGACAAGACTGAGCCAATGGCAGAGATCTGGCCCGCCAGGCAGATGACACAGGGCCCTCCATTATGACCTATGACACCTAGTGGCCACAGGATTTGAGCACACCCTGGGAAAGCCTACGCAGGCACAGGGGAGCCCCTGGTGCGGACTGGTTCAGGGCATTGGCAGAGCAGGCCAGGTACCTCTTTCCCACTTTCCTGAGGATATCACTACGCAAGGCATCCCCACTCAGCATCTCTTGCCTCTCTCTCTCTGTCTCTCTCTGGATGTGTTCATTCTCTGAAATCTCTTCCTTCTCCCCCTGAGTCACTTCACAGCTTGGAGTGCCTGATAGAGTGCCTAGAGACCAAAGAGCAAAGGGGGAAGGCCTCTGGCTCTACTGGTTGCCCGTGGGCAGACAAGATCTGGTAGTTTATCTGGAAGGTCTAGAGAGTAGTGACTGATGGGGTAGCTACATCACCGGCGGACCCTGGCCAGGTGAAGCTTGCTGACATGTGGCAGCCTCTCCGGAGACTACTAATTCCGCTGGTAACATTGTATGCAAATACCTGGCTGAGTGCGAAGGGCAGAAAACATTGACACATACCTGCCAGAGGCCTATCCTGGGTCTGAAGAGTCCACCCCGGTCTCCAGCGACTCATCATCTCAGCACACACTTTGCCTGCACACAGGGAATCCGCCTCTCTCCACGAATGCCTTCTCCTGCTAGGAAACACAGGATGGCACTCAGCCAAAGGAGAGCTCAGGCAAAGTCAACTGAAGCCCGCATTTTCAAGATTTTGCCCTCTGCTGGGCCACAGCCTCCGGTGGCACTCTGCATGTGCGTCACTTCTCCGAAGACAAGGCCGAAATCCGGGCATCCAGGGCCCCAGCAGTCCAGAGGCTGCGCATGGCGGCATACGGATCACCTCTTTGCCACGTACAGGAGGGAGGCCTCGGCCCTAGACTGGCTCCGCTAGAGCTCCACGACCTCAGCTATTTTTCCCGACCTTTGGCCCGTGCCCTTGTGAGTGTGTGACCTCTAGTTACACTTCACCTCCGACCACTCTCGATCCGCCACCTGCGGATACCTGAGCGTGGACATCAACATCTATCACTGTCTGCAGTGTCACAGGTCACTAGGTGTCTAGGCTCAGGCTGACCTTGGCTGTCTTCTGCCCAGGCAAGGAGCTTAATCCTTCAAAGGAAATGAGGACACATGGTCACTGGCCGACATCCTTTCTTTCATCTACACAGCGGTCTAGATGAGGGTAAAGAGGCCAGGTGGGCCAGGTGAAGGCTGAGTGCGGGGCCTAAGGCTTCCTTCCCAATCACCATGGAGACAGCCACCGCAGGGCTGGCCGGAACTTCTGACGGGGACGGGTCAGAAACTCTGAGCCAATAGGAGAGGTCCAGCCTAACCGGCCGGTTCCGCAGAGCCCTCCATTTTACCCATGGACACACAACGGCCCCTTCTGTCCTTGGCCACAAAATCGAGGGCACCCAGGGAATAACGTCGCAGTAGGGAACCCCTGATGTGGACACGTTCGACATACTGGGACAGCAGGCAGGTACCTCTTTTCCACTCACGCTACGATATCAGTAGGCAAGGCGCCCTTCCTCAGCATCTATGGCCCCTCTTTGTATGTGTTCTTTTAAAGAAATCTCTTTTTGCTACCCCTGAGACACATCACAACTATGAGGGGCCTGAGAGGGAACCTGGAGATGAAACAGGGGAGGCTTCTGGCTGTACCGCTTCCCCGTGGCTAGAGAATAGCAGTTAGTCTCTCTGGAAGCTCTTAGCTTCTGTTGATCGACATGGGCAATACGGTAGGGGCGGACCCTGGCCAGGTGGAGCTTGTGGGCACACGCAACCTCTGGGGGAAGAATAATTCCGCTGCTGCTTTGTATGGTGTAAACCTCCCCACGCCAAGTGGGATGGGCACAGAACATTGACCCACACCTGCCAGGGGCCTTTCCTGGGACTAAAGATCCCAACCTGGTCTCAACCTTGTCACCTTCTCAGCACATACCTTTCCTGCACACATAATCCTGCCTTTCTCCGTCGGTGCCTCATCCTACTAGGAAAAAAGCATGCCGCTCAAAAAGGCCGATGCCAGAGAAATCGAGGAGACACTGCCATTTTCCACATTTTTGCTGTCTACATATCCCCGCCTCCGGCGGAAGGCTGCCTATGTGGCCGGGCTGCGAAGGCAAGGCCGAAATCCTGGCATCCCGGGCCCCAGCAATCCAGTGGTTTATGGACGTGGGGACCCGGATGACATGTTTCCCACATCCAAGAGGAATCCTTGGGCCCTTCACTGGCTCGCCATTCAGCTCCGCGACATCCACTACTGGCCCTGGCCTTTGGCCGGTGCCCCATTGCGCGAGTGCTCCGGAGCGATGTTTCTCCACCCATCACTATCATTCTGCCACCAGGGGATATGTGAGTGTGGGAGTCACCATTTGTCTGTCACTGGCAGCAGTGTCACGAGTCACTAGACTTCCAGGTACCAGCTGACCTAGGCTGCCTTCTGCCCCAGGCAAGGTCCGGAATCCTTTATCCCAGATGCTGACACCTGGGCACTGGCCGACATTAATTGTTATCAACACAGAGGTCTGAGTGAGGGTCAGCAGGCCAGCTAGGTGAAGTCAAGGCCAGGTGGGCGGGACTAAGGCTCCTTTGCCATCACCATGGAGACAGTCCCACCACCGGAAGAGTAGGCGGAGCTTATGATGGGCCTGGTGACAAGACTGAGCCAATGGCAGAGATCTGGCCCGCCAGGCAGATGACACAGGGCCCTCCATTATGACCTATGACACCTAGTGGCCACAGGATTTGAGCACACCCTGGGAAAGCCTACGCAGGCACAGGGGAGCCCCTGGTGCGGACTGGTTCAGGGCATTGGCAGAGCAGGCCAGGTACCTCTTTCCCACTTTCCTGAGGATATCACTACGCAAGGCATCCCCACTCAGCATCTCTTGCCTCTCTCTCTCTGTCTCTCTCTGGATGTGTTCATTCTCTGAAATCTCTTCCTTCTCCCCCTGAGTCACTTCACAGCTTGGAGTGCCTGATAGAGTGCCTAGAGACCAAAGAGCAAAGGGGGAAGGCCTCTGGCTCTACTGGTTGCCCGTGGGCAGACAAGATCTGGTAGTTTATCTGGAAGGTCTAGAGAGTAGTGACTGATGGGGTAGCTACATCACCGGCGGACCCTGGCCAGGTGAAGCTTGCTGACATGTGGCAGCCTCTCCGGAGACTACTAATTCCGCTGGTAACATTGTATGCAAATACCTGGCTGAGTGGGAAGGGCAGAAAACATTGACACATACCTGCCAGAGGCCTATCCTGGGTCTGAAGAGTCCACCCCGGTCTCCAGCGACTCATCATCTCAGCACACACTTTGCCTGCACACAGGGAATCCGCCTCTCTCCACGAATGCCTTCTCCTGCTAGGAAACACAGGATGGCACTCAGCCAAAGGAGAGCTCAGGCAAAGTCAACTGAAGCCCGCATTTTCAAGATTTTGCCCTCTGCTGGGCCACAGCCTCCGGTGGCACTCTGCATGTGCGTCACTTCTCCGAAGACAAGGCCGAAATCCGGGCATCCAGGGCCCCAGCAGTCCAGAGGCTGCGCATGGCGGCATACGGATCACCTCTTTGCCACGTACAGGAGGGAGGCCTCGGCCCTAGACTGGCTCCGCTAGAGCTCCACGACCTCAGCTATTTTTCCCGACCTTTGGCCCGTGCCCTTGTGAGTGTGTGACCTCTAGTTACACTTCACCTCCGACCACTCTCGATCCGCCACCTGCGGATACCTGAGCGTGGACATCAACATCTATCACTGTCTGCAGTGTCACAGGTCACTAGGTGTCTAGGCTCAGGCTGACCTTGGCTGTCTTCTGCCCAGGCAAGGAGCTTAATCCTTCAAAGGAAATGAGGACACATGGTCACTGGCCGACATCCTTTCTTTCATCTACACAGCGGTCTAGATGAGGGTAAAGAGGCCAGGTGGGCCAGGTGAAGGCTGAGTGCGGGGCCTAAGGCTTCCTTCCCAATCACCATGGAGACAGCCACCGCAGGGCTGGCCGGAACTTCTGACGGGGACGGGTCACAAACTCTCAGCCAATAGGAGAGGTCCAGCCTAACCGGCCGGTTCCGCAGAGCCCTCCATTTTACCCATGGACACACAACGGCCCCTTCTGTCCTTGGCCACAAAATCGAGGGCACCCAGGGAATAACTTCGCAGTAGGGAACCCCTGATGTGGACACGTTCGACATACTGGGACAGCAGGCAGGTACCTCTTTTCCACTCACGCTACGATATCAGTAGGCAAGGCGCCCTTCCTCAGCATCTATGGCCCCTCTTTGTATGTGTTCTTTTAAAGAAATCTCTTTTTGCTACCCCTGAGACACATCACAACTATGAGGGGCCTGAGAGGGAACCTGGAGATGAAACAGGGGAGGCTTCTGGCTGTACCGCTTCCCCGTGGCTAGAGAATAGCAGTTAGTCTCTCTGGAAGCTCTTAGCTTCTGTTGATCGACATGGGCAATACGGTAGGGGCGGACCCTGGCCAGGTGGAGCTTGTGGGCACACGCAACCTCTGGGGGAAGAATAATTCCGCTGCTGCTTTGTATGGTGTAAACCTCCCCACGCCAAGTGGGATGGGCACAGAACATTGACCCACACCTGCCAGGGGCCTTTCCTGGGACTAAAGATCCCAACCTGGTCTCAACCTTGTCACCTTCTCAGCACATACCTTTCCTGCACACATAATCCTGCCTTTCTCCGTCGGTGCCTCATCCTACTAGGAAAAAAGCATGCCGCTCAAAAAGGCCGATGCCAGAGAAATCGAGGAGACACTGCCATTTTCCACATTTTTGCTGTCTACATATCCCCGCCTCCGGCGGAAGGCTGCCTATGTGGCCGGGCTGCGAAGGCAAGGCCGAAATCCTGGCATCCCGGGCCCCAGCAATCCAGTGGTTTATGGACGTGGGGACCCGGATGACATGTTTCCCACATACAAGAGGAATCCTTGGGCCCTCCACTGGCTCGCCATTCAGCTCCGCGACGTCCACTGCTGGCCCTGGCCTTTGGCCGGTGCCCCATTGCGCGAGTGCTCCGGAGCGATGTTTCTCCACCCATCACTATCATTCTGCCACCAGGGGATATGTGAGTGTGGGAGTCACCATTTGTCTGTCACTGGCAGCAGTGTCACGAGTCACTAGACTTCCAGGTACCAGCTGACCTAGGCTGCCTTCTGCCCCAGGCAAGGTCCGGAATCCTTTATCCCAGATGCTGACACCTGGGCACTGGCCGACATTAATTTTTATCAACACAGAGGTCTGAGTGAGGGTCAGCAGGCCAGCTAGGTGAAGTCAAGGCCAGGTGGGCGGGACTAAGGCTCCTTTGCCATCACCATGGAGACAGTCCCACCACCGGAAGAGTAGGCGGAGCTTATGATGGGCCTGGTGACAAGACTGAGCCAATGGCAGAGATCTGGCCCGCCAGGCAGATGACACAGGGCCCTCCATTATGACCTATGACACCTAGTGGCCACAGGATTTGAGCACACCCTGGGAAAGCCTACGCAGGCACAGGGGAGCCCCTGGTGCGGACTGGTTCAGGGCATTGGCAGAGCAGGCCAGGTACCTCTTTCCCACTTTCCTGAGGATATCACTACGCAAGGCATCCCCACTCAGCATCTCTTGCCTCTCTCTCTCTGTCTCTCTCTGGATGTGTTCATTCTCTGAAATCTCTTCCTTCTCCCCCTGAGTCACTTCACAGCTTGGAGTGCCTGATAGAGTGCCTAGAGACCAAAGAGCAAAGGGGGAAGGCCTCTGGCTCTACTGGTTGCCCGTGGGCAGACAAGATCTGGTAGTTTATCTGGAAGGTCTAGAGAGTAGTGACTGATGGGGTAGCTACATCACCGGCGGACCCTGGCCAGGTGAAGCTTGCTGACATGTGGCAGCCTCTCCGGAGACTACTAATTCCGCTGGTAACATTGTATGCAAATACCTGGCTGAGTGCGAAGGGCAGAAAACATTGACACATACCTGCCAGAGGCCTATCCTGGGTCTGAAGAGTCCACCCCGGTCTCCAGCGACTCATCATCTCAGCACACACTTTGCCTGCACACAGGGAATCCGCCTCTCTCCACGAATGCCTTCTCCTGCTAGGAAACACAGGATGGCACTCAGCCAAAGGAGAGCTCAGGCAAAGTCAACTGAAGCCCGCATTTTCAAGATTTTGCCCTCTGCTGGGCCACAGCCTCCGGTGGCACACTGCATGTGCGTCACTTCTCCGAAGACAAGGCCGAAATCCGGGCATCCAGGGCCCCAGCAGTCCAGAGGCTGCGCATGGCGGCATACGGATCACCTCTTTGCCACGTACAGGAGGGAGGCCTCGGCCCTAGACTGGCTCCGCTAGAGCTCCACGACCTCAGCTATTTTTCCCGACCTTTGGCCCGTGCCCTTGTGAGTGTGTGACCTCTAGTTACACTTCACCTCCGACCACACTCGATCCGCCACCTGCGGCTACCTGAGCGTGGACATCAACATCTATCACTGTCTGCAGTGTCACAGGTCACTAGGTGTCTAGGCTCAGGCTGACCTTGGCTGTCTTCTGCCCAGGCAAGGAGCTTAATCCTTTAAAGGAAATGAGGACACGTGGTCACTGGCCGACATCCTTTCTTTCATCTACACAGCGGTCTAGATGAGGGTAAAGAGGCCAGGTGGGCCAGGTGAAGGCTGAGTGCGGGGCCTAAGGCTTCCTTCCCAATCACCATGGAGACAGCCACCGCAAGGCTGGCCGGAACTTCTGACGGGGACGGGTCACAAACTCTCAGCCAATAGGAGAGGTCCAGCCTAACCGGCCGGTTCCGCAGAGCCCTCCATTTTACCCATGGACACACAACGGCCCCTTCTGTCCTTGGCCACAAAATCGAGGGCACCCAGGGAATAACTTCACAGTAGGCAACCCCTGATGTGGACACGTTCGACATACTGGGACAGCAGGCAGGTACCTCTTTTCCACTCACGCTACGATATCAGTAGGCAAGGCGCCCTTCCTCAGCATCTATGGCCCCTCTTTGTATGTGTTCTTTTAAAGAAATCTCTTTTTGCTACCCCTGAGACACATCACAACTATGAGGGGCCTGAGAGGGAACCTGGAGATGAAACAGGGGAGGCTTCTGGCTGTACCGCTTCCCCGTGGCTAGAGAATAGCAGTTAGTCTCTCTGGAAGCTCTTAGCTTCTGTTGATCGACATGGGCAATACGGTAGGGGCGGACCCTGGCCAGGTGGAGCTTGTGGGCACACGCAACCTCTGGGGGAAGAATAATTCCGCTGCTGCTTTGTATGGTGTAAACCTCCCCACGCCAAGTGGGATGGGCACAGAACATTGACCCACACCTGCCAGGGGCCTTTCCTGGGACTAAAGATCCCAACCTGGTCTCAACCTTGTCACCTTCTCAGCACATACCTTTCCTGCACACATAATCCTGCCTTTCTCCGTCGGTGCCTCATCCTACTAGGAAAAAAGCATGCCGCTCAAAAAGGCCGATGCCAGAGAAATCGAGGAGACACTGCCATTTTCCACATTTTTGCTGTCTACATATCCCCGCCTCCGGCGGAAGGCTGCCTATGTGGCCGGGCTGCGAAGGCAAGGCCGAAATCCTGGCATCCCGGGCCCCAGCAATCCAGTGGTTTATGGACGTGGGGACCCGGATGACAGGTTTCCCACATACAAGAGGAATCCTTGGGCCCTTCACTGGCTCGCCATTCAGCTCCGCGACGTCCACTACTGGCCCTGGCCTTTGGCCGGTGCCCCATTGCGCGAGTGCTCCGGAGCGATGTTTCTCCACCCATCACTATCATTCTGCCACCAGGGGATATGTGAGTGTGGGAGTCACCATTTGTCTGTCACTGGCAGCAGTGTCACGAGTCACTAGACTTCCAGGTACCAGCTGACCTAGGCTGCCTTCTGCCCCAGGCAAGGTCCGGAATCCTTTATCCCAGATGCTGACACCTGGGCACTGGCCGACATTAATTTTTATCAACACAGAGGTCTGAGTGAGGGTCAGCAGGCCAGCTAGGTGAAGTCAAGGCCAGGTGGGCGGGACTAAGGCTCCTTTGCCATCACCATGGAGACAGTCCCACCACCGGAAGAGTAGGCGGAGCTTATGATGGGCCTGGTGACAAGACTGAGCCAATGGCAGAGATCTGGCCCGCCAGGCAGATGACACAGGGCCCTCCATTATGACCTATGACACCTAGTGGCCACAGGATTTGAGCACACCCTGGGAAAGCCTACGCAGGCACAGGGGAGCCCCTGGTGCGGACTGGTTCAGGGCATTGGCAGAGCAGGCCAGGTACCTCTTTCCCACTTTCCTGAGGATATCGCTACGCAAGGCATCCCCACTCAGCATCTCTTGCCTCTCTCTCTCTGTCTCTCTCTGGATGTGTTCATTCTCTGAAATCTCTTCCTTCTCCCCCTGAGTCACTTCACAGCTTGGAGTGCCTGATAGAGTGCCTAGAGACCAAAGAGCAAAGGGGGAAGGCCTCTGGCTCTACTGGTTGCCCGTGGGCAGACAAGATCTGGTAGTTTATCTGGAAGGTCTAGAGAGTAGTGACTGATGGGGTAGCTACATCACCGGCGGACCCTGGCCAGGTGAAGCTTGCTGACATGTGGCAGCCTCTCCGGAGACTACTAATTCCGCTGGTAACATTGTATGCAAATACCTGGCTGAGTGGGAAGGGCAGAAAACATTGACACATACCTGCCAGAGGCCTATCCTGGGTCTGAAGAGTCCACCCCGGTCTCCAGCGACTCATCATCTCAGCACACACTTTGCCTGCACACAGGGAATCCGCCTCTCTCCACGAATGCCTTCTCCTGCTAGGAAACACAGGATGGCACTCAGCCAAAGGAGAGCTCAGGCAAAGTCAACTGAAGCCCGCATTTTCAAGATTTTGCCCTCTGCTGGGCCACAGCCTCCGGTGGCACACTGCATGTGCGTCACTTCTCCGAAGACAAGGCCGAAATCCGGGCATCCAGGGCCCCCGCAGTCCAGAGGCTGCGCATGGCGGCATACGGATCACCTCTTTGCCACGTACAGGAGGGAGGCCTCGGCCCTAGACTGGCTCCGCTAGAGCTCCACGACCTCAGCTATTTTTCCCGACCTTTGGCCCGTGCCCTTGTGAGTGTGTGACCTCTAGTTACACTTCACCTCCGACCACTCTCGATCCGCCACCTGCGGATACCTGAGCGTGGACATCAACATCTATCACTGTCTGCAGTGTCACAGGTCACTAGGTGTCTAGGCTCAGGCTGACCTTGGCTGTCTTGTGCCCAGGCAAGGAGCTTAATCCTTTAAAGGAAATGAGGACACGTGGTCACTGGCCGACATCCTTTCTTTCATCTACACAGCGGTCTAGATGAGGGTAAAGAGGCCAGGTGGGCCAGGTGAAGGCTGAGTGCGGGGCCTAAGGCTTCCTTCCCAATCACCATGGAGACAGCCACCGCAAGGCTGGCCGGAACTTCTGACGGGGACGGGTCACAAACTCTCAGCCAATAGGAGAGGTCCAGCCTAACCGGCCGGTTCCGCAGAGCCCTCCATTTTACCCATGGACACACAACGGCCCCTTCTGTCCTTGGCCACAAAATCGAGGGCACCCAGGGAATAACTTCACAGTAGGCAACCCCTGATGTGGACACGTTCGACATACTGGGACAGCAGGCAGGTACCTCTTTTCCACTCACGCTACGATATCAGTAGGCAAGGCGCCCTTCCTCAGCATCTATGGCCCCTCTTTGTATGTGTTCTTTTAAAGAAATCTCTTTTTGCTACCCCTGAGACACATCACAACTATGAGGGGCCTGAGAGGGAACCTGGAGATGAAACAGGGGAGGCTTCTGGCTGTACCGCTTCCCCGTGGCTAGAGAATAGCAGTTAGTCTCTCTGGAAGCTCTTAGCTTCTGTTGATCGACATGGGCAATACGGTAGGGGCGGACCCTGGCCAGGTGGAGCTTGTGGGCACACGCAACCTCTGGGGGAAGAATAATTCCGCTGCTGCTTTGTATGGTGTAAACCTCCCCACGCCAAGTAGGATGGGCACAGAACATTGACCCACACCTGCCAGGGGCCTTTCCTGGGACTAAAGATCCCAACCTGGTCTCAACCTTGTCACCTTCTCAGCACATACCTTTCCTGCACACATAATCCTGCCTTTCTCCGTCGGTGCCTCATCCTACTAGGAAAAAAGCATGCCGCTCAAAAAGGCCGATGCCAGAGAAATCGAGGAGACACTGCCATTTTCCACATTTTTGCTGTCTACATATCCCCGCCTCCGGCGGAAGGCTGCCTATGTGGCCGGGCTGCGAAGGCAAGGCCGAAATCCTGGCATCCCGGGCCCCAGCAATCCAGTGGTTTATGGACGTGGGGACCCGGATGACAGGTTTCCCACATACAAGAGGAATCCTTGGGCCCTTCACTGGCTCGCCATTCAGCTCCGCGACGTCCACTACTGGCCCTGGCCTTTGGCCGGTGCCCCATTGCGCGAGTGCTCCGGAGCGATGTTTCTCCACCCATCACTATCATTCTGCCACCAGGGGATATGTGAGTGTGGGAGTCACCATTTGTCTGTCACTGGCAGCAGTGTCACGAGTCACTAGACTTCCAGGTACCAGCTGACCTAGGCTGCCTTCTGCCCCAGGCAAGGTCCGGAATCCTTTATCCCAGATGCTGACACCTGGGCACTGGCCGACATTAATTGTTATCAACACAGAGGTCTGAGTGAGGGTCAGCAGGCCAGCTAGGTGAAGTCAAGGCCAGGTGGGCGGGACTAAGGCTCCTTTGCCATCACCATGGAGACAGTCCCACCACCGGAAGAGTAGGCGGAGCTTATGATGGGCCTGGTGACAAGACTGAGCCAATGGCAGAGATCTGGCCCGCCAGGCAGATGACACAGGGCCCTCCATTATGACCTATGACACCTAGTGGCCACAGGATTTGAGCACACCCTGGGAAAGCCTACGCAGGCACAGGGGAGCCCCTGGTGCGGACTGGTTCAGGGCATTGGCAGAGCAGGCCAGGTACCTCTTTCCCACTTTCCTGAGGATATCACTACGCAAGGCATCCCCACTCAGCATCTCTTGCCTCTCTCTCTCTGTCTCTCTCTGGATGTGTTCATTCTCTGAAATCTCTTCCTTCTCCCCCTGAGTCACTTCACAGCTTGGAGTGCCTGATAGAGTGCCTAGAGACCAAAGAGCAAAGGGGGAAGGCCTCTGGCTCTACTGGTTGCCCGTGGGCAGACAAGATCTGGTAGTTTATCTGGAAGGTCTAGAGAGTAGTGACTGATGGGGTAGCTACATCACCGGCGGACCCTGGCCAGGTGAAGCTTGCTGACATGTGGCAGCCTCTCCGGAGACTACTAATTCCGCTGGTAACATTGTATGCAAATACCTGGCTGAGTGGGAAGGGCAGAAAACATTGACACATACCTGCCAGAGGCCTATCCTGGGTCTGAAGAGTCCACCCCGGTCTCCAGCGACTCATCATCTCAGCACACACTTTGCCTGCACACAGGGAATCCGCCTCTCTCCACGAATGCCTTCTCCTGCTAGGAAACACAGGATGGCACTCAGCCAAAGGAGAGCTCAGGCAAAGTCAACTGAAGCCCGCATTTTCAAGATTTTGCCCTCTGCTGGGCCACAGCCTCCGGTGGCACACTGCATGTGCGTCACTTCTCCGAAGACAAGGCCGAAATCCGGGCATCCAGGGCCCCCGCAGTCCAGAGGCTGCGCATGGCGGCATACGGATCACCTCTTTGCCACGTACAGGAGGGAGGCCTCGGCCCTAGACTGGCTCCGCTAGAGCTCCACGACCTCAGCTATTTTTCCCGACCTTTGGCCCGTGCCCTTGTGAGTGTGTGACCTCTAGTTACACTTCACCTCCGACCACTCTCGATCCGCCACCTGCGGATACCTGAGCGTGGACATCAACATCTATCACTGTCTGCAGTGTCACAGGTCACTAGGTGTCTAGGCTCAGGCTGACCTTGGCTGTCTTCTGCCCAGGCAAGGAGCTTAATCCTTTAAAGGAAATGAGGACACGTGGTCACTGGCCGACATCCTTTCTTTCATCTACACAGCGGTCTAGATGAGGGTAAAGAGGCCAGGTGGGCCAGGTGAAGGCTGAGTGCGGGGCCTAAGGCTTCCTTCCCAATCACCATGGAGACAGCCACCGCAAGGCTGGCCGGAACTTCTGACGGGGACGGGTCACAAACTCTCAGCCAATAGGAGAGGTCCAGCCTAACCGGCCGGTTCCGCAGAGCCCTCCATTTTACCCATGGACACACAACGGCCCCTTCTGTCCTTGGCCACAAAATCGAGGGCACCCAGGGAATAACTTCACAGTAGGCAACCCCTGATGTGGACACGTTCGACATACTGGGACAGCAGGCAGGTACCTCTTTTCCACTCACGCTACGATATCAGTAGGCAAGGCGCCCTTCCTCAGCATCTATGGCCCCTCTTTGTATGTGTTCTTTTAAAGAAATCTCTTTTTGCTACCCCTGAGACACATCACAACTATGAGGGGCCTGAGAGGGAACCTGGAGATGAAACAGGGGAGGCTTCTGGCTGTACCGCTTCCCCGTGGCTAGAGAATAGCAGTTAGTCTCTCTGGAAGCTCTTAGCTTCTGTTGATCGACATGGGCAATACGGTAGGGGCGGACCCTGGCCAGGTGGAGCTTGTGGGCACACGCAACCTCTGGGGGAAGAATAATTCCGCTGCTGCTTTGTATGGTGTAAACCTCCCCACGCCAAGTAGGATGGGCACAGAACATTGACCCACACCTGCCAGGGGCCTTTCCTGGGACTAAAGATCCCAACCTGGTCTCAACCTTGTCACCTTCTCAGCACATACCTTTCCTGCACACATAATCCTGCCTTTCTCCGTCGGTGCCTCATCCTACTAGGAAAAAAGCATGCCGCTCAAAAAGGCCGATGCCAGAGAAATCGAGGAGACACTGCCATTTTCCACATTTTTGCTGTCTACATATCCCCGCCTCCGGCGGAAGGCTGCCTATGTGGCCGGGCTGCGAAGGCAAGGCCGAAATCCTGGCATCCCGGGCCCCAGCAATCCAGTGGTTTATGGACGTGGGGACCCGGATGACAGGTTTCCCACATACAAGAGGAATCCTTGGGCCCTTCACTGGCTCGCCATTCAGCTCCGCGACGTCCACTACTGGCCCTGGCCTTTGGCCGGTGCCCCATTGCGCGAGTGCTCCGGAGCGATGTTTCTCCACCCATCACTATCATTCTGCCACCAGGGGATATGTGAGTGTGGGAGTCACCATTTGTCTGTCACTGGCAGCAGTGTCACGAGTCACTAGACTTCCAGGTACCAGCTGACCTAGGCTGCCTTCTGCCCCAGGCAAGGTCCGGAATCCTTTATCCCAGATGCTGACACCTGGGCACTGGCCGACATTAATTGTTATCAACACAGAGGTCTGAGTGAGGGTCAGCAGGCCAGCTAGGTGAAGTCAAGGCCAGGTGGGCGGGACTAAGGCTCCTTTGCCATCACCATGGAGACAGTCCCACCACCGGAAGAGTAGGCGGAGCTTATGATGGGCCTGGTGACAAGACTGAGCCAATGGCAGAGATCTGGCCCGCCAGGCAGATGACACAGGGCCCTCCATTATGACCTATGACACCTAGTGGCCACAGGATTTGAGCACACCCTGGGAAAGCCTACGCAGGCACAGGGGAGCCCCTGGTGCGGACTGGTTCAGGGCATTGGCAGAGCAGGCCAGGTACCTCTTTCCCACTTTCCTGAGGATATCGCTACGCAAGGCATCCCCACTCAGCATCTCTTGCCTCTCTCTCTCTGTCTCTCTCTGGATGTGTTCATTCTCTGAAATCTCTTCCTTCTCCCCCTGAGTCACTTCACAGCTTGGAGTGCCTGATAGAGTGCCTAGAGACCAAAGAGCAAAGGGGGAAGGCCTCTGGCTCTACTGGTTGCCCGTGGGCAGACAAGATCTGGTAGTTTATCTGGAAGGTCTAGAGAGTAGTGACTGATGGGGTAGCTACATCACCGGCGGACCCTGGCCAGGTGAAGCTTGCTGACATGTGGCAGCCTCTCCGGAGACTACTAATTCCGCTGGTAACATTGTATGCAAATACCTGGCTGAGTGGGAAGGGCAGAAAACATTGACACATACCTGCCAGAGGCCTATCCTGGGTCTGAAGAGTCCACCCCGGTCTCCAGCGACTCATCATCTCAGCACACACTTTGCCTGCACACAGGGAATCCGCCTCTCTCCACGAATGCCTTCTCCTGCTAGGAAACACAGGATGGCACTCAGCCAAAGGAGAGCTCAGGCAAAGTCAACTGAAGCCCGCATTTTCAAGATTTTGCCCTCTGCTGGGCCACAGCCTCCGGTGGCACTCTGCATGTGCGTCACTTCTCCGAAGACAAGGCCGAAATCCGGGCATCCAGGGCCCCAGCAGTCCAGAGGCTGCGCATGGCGGCATACGGATCACCTCTTTGCCACGTACAGGAGGGAGGCCTCGGCCCTAGACTGGCTCCGCTAGAGCTCCACGACCTCAGCTATTTTTCCCGACCTTTGGCCCGTGCCCTTGTGAGTGTGTGACCTCTAGTTACACTTCACCTCCGACCACTCTCGATCCGCCACCTGCGGATACCTGAGCGTGGACATCAACATCTATCACTGTCTGCAGTGTCACAGGTCACTAGGTGTCTAGGCTCAGGCTGACCTTGGCTGTCTTCTGCCCAGGCAAGGAGCTTAATCCTTCAAAGGAAATGAGGACACATGGTCACTGGCCGACATCCTTTCTTTCATCTACACAGCGGTCTAGATGAGGGTAAAGAGGCCAGGTGGGCCAGGTGAAGGCTGAGTGCGGGGCCTAAGGCTTCCTTCCCAATCACCATGGAGACAGCCACCGCAGGGCTGGCCGGAACTTCTGACGGGGACGGGTCACAAACTCTGAGCCAATAGGAGAGGTCCAGCCTAACCGGCCGGTTCCGCAGAGCCCTCCATTTTACCCATGGACACACAACGGCCCCTTCTGTCCTTGGCCACAAAATCGAGGGCACCCAGGGAATAACGTCGCAGTAGGGAACCCCTGATGTGGACACGTTCGACATACTGGGACAGCAGGCAGGTACCTCTTTTCCACTCACGCTACGATATCAGTAGGCAAGGCGCCCTTCCTCAGCATCTATGGCCCCTCTTTGTATGTGTTCTTTTAAAGAAATCTCTTTTTGCTACCCCTGAGACACATCACAACTATGAGGGGCCTGAGAGGGAACCTGGAGATGAAACAGGGGAGGCTTCTGGCTGTACCGCTTCCCCGTGGCTAGAGAATAGCAGTTAGTCTCTCTGGAAGCTCTTAGCTTCTGTTGATCGACATGGGCAATACGGTAGGGGCGGACCCTGGCCAGGTGGAGCTTGTGGGCACACGCAACCTCTGGGGGAAGAATAATTCCGCTGCTGCTTTGTATGGTGTAAACCTCCCCACGCCAAGTGGGATGGGCACAGAACATTGACCCACACCTGCCAGGGGCCTTTCCTGGGACTAAAGATCCCAACCTGGTCTCAACCTTGTCACCTTCTCAGCACATACCTTTCCTGCACACATAATCCTGCCTTTCTCCGTCGGTGCCTCATCCTACTAGGAAAAAAGCATGCCGCTCAAAAAGGCCGATGCCAGAGAAATCGAGGAGACACTGCCATTTTCCACATTTTTGCTGTCTACATATCCCCGCCTCCGGCGGAAGGCTGCCTATGTGGCCGGGCTGCGAAGGCAAGGCCGAAATCCTGGCATCCCGGGCCCCAGCAATCCAGTGGTTTATGGACGTGGGGACCCGGATGACATGTTTCCCACATCCAAGAGGAATCCTTGGGCCCTTCACTGGCTCGCCATTCAGCTCCGCGACATCCACTACTGGCCCTGGCCTTTGGCCGGTGCCCCATTGCGCGAGTGCTCCGGAGCGATGTTTCTCCACCCATCACTATCATTCTGCCACCAGGGGATATGTGAGTGTGGGAGTCACCATTTGTCTGTCACTGGCAGCAGTGTCACGAGTCACTAGACTTCCAGGTACCAGCTGACCTAGGCTGCCTTCTGCCCCAGGCAAGGTCCGGAATCCTTTATCCCAGATGCTGACACCTGGGCACTGGCCGACATTAATTGTTATCAACACAGAGGTCTGAGTGAGGGTCAGCAGGCCAGCTAGGTGAAGTCAAGGCCAGGTGGGCGGGACTAAGGCTCCTTTGCCATCACCATGGAGACAGTCCCACCACCGGAAGAGTAGGCGGAGCTTATGATGGGCCTGGTGACAAGACTGAGCCAATGGCAGAGATCTGGCCCGCCAGGCAGATGACACAGGGCCCTCCATTATGACCTATGACACCTAGTGGCCACAGGATTTGAGCACACCCTGGGAAAGCCTACGCAGGCACAGGGGAGCCCCTGGTGCGGACTGGTTCAGGGCATTGGCAGAGCAGGCCAGGTACCTCTTTCCCACTTTCCTGAGGATATCACTACGCAAGGCATCCCCACTCAGCATCTCTTGCCTCTCTCTCTCTGTCTCTCTCTGGATGTGTTCATTCTCTGAAATCTCTTCCTTCTCCCCCTGAGTCACTTCACAGCTTGGAGTGCCTGATAGAGTGCCTAGAGACCAAAGAGCAGAGGGGGAAGGCCTCTGGCTCTACTGGTTGCCCGTGGGCAGACAAGATCTGGTAGTTTATCTGGAAGGTCTAGAGAGTAGTGACTGATGGGGTAGCTACATCACCGGCGGACCCTGGCCAGGTGAAGCTTGCTGACATGTGGCAGCCTCTCCGGAGACTACTAATTCCGCTGGTAACATTGTATGCAAATACCTGGCTGAGTGCGAAGGGCAGAAAACATTGACACATACCTGCCAGAGGCCTATCCTGGGTCTGAAGAGTCCACCCCGGTCTCCAGCGACTCATCATCTCAGCACACACTTTGCCTGCACACAGGGAATCCGCCTCTCTCCATGAATGCCTTCTCCTGCTAGGAAACACAGGATGGCACTCAGCCAAAGGAGAGCTCAGGCAAAGTCAACTGAAGCCCGCATTTTCAAGATTTTGCCCTCTGCTGGGCCACAGCCTCCGGTGGCACACTGCATGTGCGTCACTTCTCCGAAGACAAGGCCGAAATCCGGGCATCCAGGGCCCCAGCAGTCCAGAGGCTGCGCATGGCGGCATACGGATCACCTCTTTGCCACGTACAGGAGGGAGGCCTCGGCCCTAGACTGGCTCCGCTAGAGCTCCACGACCTCAGCTATTTTTCCCGACCTTTGGCCCGTGCCCTTGTGAGTGTGTGACCTCTAGTTACACTTCACCTCCGACCACTCTCGATCCGCCACCTGTGGCTACCTGAGCGTGGACATCAACATCTATCACTGTCTGCAGTGTCACAGGTCACTAGGTGTCTAGGCTCAGGCTGACCTTGGCTGTCTTGTGCCCAGGCAAGGAGCTTAATCCTTCAAAGGAAATGAGGACACGTGGTCACTGGCCGACATCCTTTCTTTCATCTACACAGCAGTCTAGATGAGGGTAAAGAGGCCAGGTGGGCCAGGTGAAGGCTGAGTGCGGGGCCTAAGGCTTCCTTCCCAATCACCATGGAGACAGCCACCGCAAGGCTGGCCGGAACTTCTGACGGGGACGGGTCACAAACTCTCAGCCAATAGGAGAGGTCCAGCCTAACCGGCCGGTTCCGCAGAGCCCTCCATTTTACCCATGGACACACAACGGCCCCTTCTGTCCTTGGCCACAAAATCGAGGGCACCCAGGGAATAACTTCACAGTAGGCAACCCCTGATGTGGACACGTTCGACATACTGGGACAGCAGGCAGGTACCTCTTTGCCACTTACGCTACGATATCAGTAGGCAAGGCGCCCTTCCTCAGCATCTATGGCCCCTCTTTGTATGTGTTCTTTTAAAGAAATCTCTTTTTGCTACCCCTGAGACACATCACAACTATGAGGGGCCTGAGAGGGAACCTGGACATGAAACAGGGGAGGCTTCTGGCTGTACCGCTTCCCCGTGGCTAGAGAATAGCAGTTAGTCTCTCTGGAAGCTCTTAGCTTCTGTTGATCGACATGGGCAATACGGTAGGGGCGGACCCTGGCCAGGTGGAGCTTGTGGGCACACGCAACCTCTGGGGGAAGAATAATTCCGCTGCTGCTTTGTATGGTGTAAACCTCCCCACGCCAAGTGGGATGGGCACAGAACATTGACCCACACCTGCCAGGGGCCTTTCCTGGGACTAAAGATCCCAACCTGGTCTCAACCTTGTCACCTTCTCAGCACATACCTTTCCTGCACACATAATCCTGCCTTTCTCCGTCGGTGCCTCATCCTACTAGGAAAAAAGCATGCCGCTCAAAAAGGCCGATGCCAGAGAAATCGAGGAGACACTGCCATTTTCCACATTTTTGCTGTCTACATATCCCCGCCTCCGGCGGAAGGCTGCCTATGTGGCCGGGCTGCGAAGGCAAGGCCGAAATCCTGGCATCCCGGGCCCCAGCAATCCAGTGGTTTATGGACGTGGGGACCCGGATGACATGTTTCCCACATCCAAGAGGAATCCTTGGGCCCTTCACTGGCTCGCCATTCAGCTCCGCGACATCCACTACTGGCCCTGGCCTTTGGCCGGTGCCCCATTGCGCGAGTGCTCCGGAGCGATGTTTCTCCACCCATCACTATCATTCTGCCACCAGGGGATATGTGAGTGTGGGAGTCACCATTTGTCTGTCACTGGCAGCAGTGTCACGAGTCACTAGACTTCCAGGTACCAGCTGACCTAGGCTGCCTTCTGCCCCAGGCAAGGTCCGGAATCCTTTATCCCAGATGCTGACACCTGGGCACTGGCCGACATTAATTGTTATCAACACAGAGGTCTGAGTGAGGGTCAGCAGGCCAGCTAGGTGAAGTCAAGGCCAGGTGGGCGGGACTAAGGCTCCTTTGCCATCACCATGGAGACAGTCCCACCACCGGAAGAGTAGGCGGAGCTTATGATGGGCCTGGTGACAAGACTGAGCCAATGGCAGAGATCTGGCCCGCCAGGCAGATGACACAGGGCCCTCCATTATGACCTATGACACCTAGTGGCCACAGGATTTGAGCACACCCTGGGAAAGCCTACGCAGGCACAGGGGAGCCCCTGGTGCGGACTGGTTCAGGGCATTGGCAGAGCAGGCCAGGTACCTCTTTCCCACTTTCCTGAGGATATCACTACGCAAGGCATCCCCACTCAGCATCTCTTGCCTCTCTCTCTCTGTCTCTCTCTGGATGTGTTCATTCTCTGAAATCTCTTCCTTCTCCCCCTGAGTCACTTCACAGCTTGGAGTGCCTGATAGAGTGCCTAGAGACCAAAGAGCAGAGGGGGAAGGCCTCTGGCTCTACTGGTTGCCCGTGGGCAGACAAGATCTGGTAGTTTATCTGGAAGGTCTAGAGAGTAGTGACTGATGGGGTAGCTACATCACCGGCGGACCCTGGCCAGGTGAAGCTTGCTGACATGTGGCAGCCTCTCCGGAGACTACTAATTCCGCTGGTAACATTGTATGCAAATACCTGGCTGAGTGCGAAGGGCAGAAAACATTGACACATACCTGCCAGAGGCCTATCCTGGGTCTGAAGAGTCCACCCCGGTCTCCAGCGACTCATCATCTCAGCACACACTTTGCCTGCACACAGGGAATCCGCCTCTCTCCATGAATGCCTTCTCCTGCTAGGAAACACAGGATGGCACTCAGCCAAAGGAGAGCTCAGGCAAAGTCAACTGAAGCCCGCATTTTCAAGATTTTGCCCTCTGCTGGGCCACAGCCTCCGGTGGCACACTGCATGTGCGTCACTTCTCCGAAGACAAGGCCGAAATCCGGGCATCCAGGGCCCCAGCAGTCCAGAGGCTGCGCATGGCGGCATACGGATCACCTCTTTGCCACGTACAGGAGGGAGGCCTCGGCCCTAGACTGGCTCCGCTAGAGCTCCACGACCTCAGCTATTTTTCCCGACCTTTGGCCCGTGCCCTTGTGAGTGTGTGACCTCTAGTTACACTTCACCTCCGACCACTCTCGATCCGCCACCTGTGGCTACCTGAGCGTGGACATCAACATCTATCACTGTCTGCAGTGTCACAGGTCACTAGGTGTCTAGGCTCAGGCTGACCTTGGCTGTCTTCTGCCCAGGCAAGGAGCTTAATCCTTCAAAGGAAATGAGGACACGTGGTCACTGGCCGACATCCTTTCTTTCATCTACACAGCGGTCTAGATGAGGGTAAAGAGGCCAGGTGGGCCAGGTGAAGGCTGAGTGCGGGGCCTAAGGCTTCCTTCCCAATCACCATGGAGACAGCCACCGCAAGGCTGGCCGGAACTTCTGACGGGGACGGGTCACAAACTCTCAGCCAATAGGAGAGGTCCAGCCTAACCGGCCGGTTCCGCACAGCCCTCCATTTTACCCATGGACACACAACGGCCCCTTCTGTCCTTGGCCACAAAATCGAGGGCACCCAGGGAATAACTTCACAGTAGGCAACCCCTGATGTGGACACGTTCGACATACTGGGACAGCAGGCAGGTACCTCTTTGCCACTTACGCTACGATATCAGTAGGCAAGGCGCCCTTCCTCAGCATCTATGGCCCCTCTTTGTATGTGTTCTTTTAAAGAAATCTCTTTTTGCTACCCCTGAGACACATCACAACTATGAGGGGCCTGAGAGGGAACCTGGACATGAAACAGGGGAGGCTTCTGGCTGTACCGCTTCCCCGTGGCTAGAGAATAGCAGTTAGTCTCTCTGGAAGCTCTTAGCTTCTGTTGATCGACATGGGCAATACGGTAGGGGCGGACCCTGGCCAGGTGGAGCTTGTGGGCACACGCAACCTCTGGGGGAAGAATAATTCCGCTGCTGCTTTGTATGGTGTAAACCTCCCCACGCCAAGTGGGATGGGCACAGAACATTGACCCACACCTGCCAGGGGCCTTTCCTGGGACTAAAGATCCCAACCTGGTCTCAACCTTGTCACCTTCTCAGCACATACCTTTCCTGCACACATAATCCTGTCTTTCTCCGTCGGTGCCTCATCCTACTAGGAAAAAAGCATGCCGCTCAAAAAGGCCGATGCCAGAGAAATCGAGGAGACACTGCCATTTTCCACATTTTTGCTGTCTACATATCCCCGCCTCCGGCGGAAGGCTGCCTATGTGGCCGGGCTGCGAAGGCAAGGCCGAAATCCTGGCATCCCGGGCCCCAGCAATCCAGTGGTTTATGGACGTGGGGACCCGGATGACATGTTTCCCACATACAAGAGGAATCCTTGGGCCCTCCACTGGCTCGCCATTCAGCTCCGCGACGTCCACTGCTGGCCCTGGCCTTTGGCCGGTGCCCCATTGCGCGAGTGCTCCGGAGCGATGTTTCTCCACCCATCACTATCATTCTGCCACCAGGGGATATGTGAGTGTGGGAGTCACCATTTGTCTGTCACTGGCAGCAGTGTCACGAGTCACTAGACTTCCAGGTACCAGCTGACCTAGGCTGCCTTCTGCCCCAGGCAAGGTCCGGAATCCTTTATCCCAGATGCTGACACCTGGGCACTGGCCGACATTAATTTTTATCAACACAGAGGTCTGAGTGAGGGTCAGCAGGCCAGCTAGGTGAAGTCAAGGCCAGGTGGGCGGGACTAAGGCTCCTTTGCCATCACCATGGAGACAGTCCCACCACCGGAAGAGTAGGCGGAGCTTATGATGGGCCTGGTGACAAGACTGAGCCAATGGCAGAGATCTGGCCCGCCAGGCAGATGACACAGGGCCCTCCATTATGACCTATGACACCTAGTGGCCACAGGATTTGAGCACACCCTGGGAAAGCCTACGCAGGCACAGGGGAGCCCCTGGTGCGGACTGGTTCAGGGCATTGGCAGAGCAGGCCAGGTACCTCTTTCCCACTTTCCTGAGGATATCACTACGCAAGGCATCCCCACTCAGCATCTCTTGCCTCTCTCTCTCTGTCTCTCTCTGGATGTGTTCATTCTCTGAAATCTCTTCCTTCTCCCCCTGAGTCACTTCACAGCTTGGAGTGCCTGATAGAGTGCCTAGAGACCAAAGAGCAAAGGGGGAAGGCCTCTGGCTCTACTGGTTGCCCATGGGCAGACAAGATCTGGTAGTTTATCTGGAAGGTCTAGAGAGTAGTGACTGATGGGGTAGCTACATCACCGGCGGACCCTGGCCAGGTGAAGCTTGCTGACATGTGGCAGCCTCTCCGGAGACTACTAATTCCGCTGGTAACATTGTATGCAAATACCTGGCTGAGTGCGAAGGGCAGAAAACATTGACACATACCTGCCAGAGGCCTATCCTGGGTCTGAAGAGTCCACCCCGGTCTCCAGCGACTCATCATCTCAGCACACACTTTGCCTGCACACAGGGAATCCGCCTCTCTCCATGAATGCCTTCTCCTGCTAGGAAACACAGGATGGCACTCAGCCAAAGGAGAGCTCAGGCAAAGTCAACTGAAGCCCGCATTTTCAAGATTTTGCCCTCTGCTGGGCCACAGCCTCCGGTGGCACACTGCATGTGCGTCACTTCTCCGAAGACAAGGCCGAAATCCGGGCATCCAGGGCCCCAGCAGTCCAGAGGCTGCGCGTGGCGGCATACGGATCACCTCTTTGCCACGTACAGGAGGGAGGCCTCGGCCCTAGACTGGCTCCGCTAGAGCTCCACGACCTCAGCTATTTTTCCCGACCTTTGGCCCGTGCCCTTGTGAGTGTGTGACCTCTAGTTACACTTCACCTCCGACCACTCTCGATCCGCCACCTGTGGCTACCTGAGCGTGGACATCAACATCTATCACTGTCTGCAGTGTCACAGGTCACTAGGTGTCTAGGCTCAGGCTGACCTTGGCTGTCTTCTGCCCAGGCAAGGAGCTTAATCCTTCAAAGGAAATGAGGACACGTGGTCACTGGCCGACATCCTTTCTTTCATCTACACAGCGGTCTAGATGAGGGTAAAGAGGCCAGGTGGGCCAGGTGAAGGCTGAGTGCGGGGCCTAAGGCTTCCTTCCCAATCACCATGGAGACAGCCACCGCAAGGCTGGCCGGAACTTCTGACGGGGACGGGTCACAAACTCTCAGCCAATAGGAGAGGTCCAGCCTAACCGGCCGGTTCCGCACAGCCCTCCATTTTACCCATGGACACACAACGGCCCCTTCTGTCCTTGGCCACAAAATCGAGGGCACCCAGGGAATAACTTCACAGTAGGCAACCCCTGATGTGGACACGTTCGACATACTGGGACAGCAGGCAGGTACCTCTTTGCCACTTACGCTACGATATCAGTAGGCAAGGCACCCTTCCTCAGCATCTATGGCCCCTCTTTGTATGTGTTCTTTTAAAGAAATCTCTTTTTGCTACCCCTGAGACACATCACAACTATGAGGGGCCTGAGAGGGAACCTGGAGATGAAACAGGGGAGGCTTCTGGCTGTACCGCTTCCCCGTGGCTAGAGAATAGCAGTTAGTCTCTCTGGAAGCTCTTAGCTTCTGTTGATCGACATGGACAATACGGTAGGGGCGGACCCTGGCCAGGTGGAGCTTGTGGGCACACGCAACCTCTGGGGGAAGAATAATTCCGCTGCTGCTTTGTATGGTGTAAACCTCCCCACGCCAAGTGGGATGGGCACAGAACATTGACCCACACCTGCCAGGGGCCTTTCCTGGGACTAAAGATCCCAACCTGGTCTCAACCTTGTCACCTTCTCAGCACATACCTTTCCTGCACACATAATCCTGCCTTTCTCCGTCGGTGCCTCATCCTACTAGGAAAAAAGCATGCCGCTCAAAAAGGCCGATGCCAGAGAAATCGAGGAGACACTGCCATTTTCCACATTTTTGCTGTCTACATATCCCCGCCTCCGGCGGAAGGCTGCCTATGTGGCCGGGCTGCGAAGGCAAGGCCGAAATCCTGGCATCCCGGGCCCCAGCAATCCAGTGGTTTATGGACGTGGGGACCCGGATGACATGTTTCCCACATCCAAGAGGAATCCTTGGGCCCTTCACTGGCTCGCCATTCAGCTCCGCGACGTCCACTACTGGCCCTGGCCTTTGGCCGGTGCCCCATTGCGCGACTGCTCCGGAGCGATGTTTCTCCACCCATCACTATCATTCTGCCACCAGGGGATATGTGAGTGTGGGAGTCACCATTTGTCTGTCACTGGCAGCAGTGTCACGAGTCACTAGACTTCCAGGTACCAGCTGACCTAGGCTGCCTTCTGCCCCAGGCAAGGTCCGGAATCCTTTATCCCAGATGCTGACACCTGGGCACTGGCCGACATTAATTTTTATCAACACAGAGGTCTGAGTGAGGGTCAGCAGGCCAGCTAGGTGAAGTCAAGGCCAGGTGGGCGGGACTAAGGCTCCTTTGCCATCACCATGGAGACAGTCCCACCACCGGAAGAGTAGGCGGAGCTTATGATGGGCCTGGTGACAAGACTGAGCCAATGGCAGAGATCTGGCCCGCCAGGCAGATGACACAGGGCCCTCCATTATGACCTATGACACCTAGTGGCCACAGGATTTGAGCACACCCTGGGAAAGCCTACGCAGGCACAGGGGAGCCCCTGGTGCGGACTGGTTCAGGGCATTGGCAGAGCAGGCCAGGTACCTCTTTCCCACTTTCCTGAGGATATCACTACGCAAGGCATCCCCACTCAGCATCTCTTGCCTCTCTCTCTCTGTCTCTCTCTGGATGTGTTCATTCTCTGAAATCTCTTCCTTCTCCCCCTGAGTCACTTCACAGCTTGGAGTGCCTGATAGAGTGCCTAGAGACCAAAGAGCAAAGGGGGAAGGCCTCTGGCTCTACTGGTTGCCCATGGGCAGACAAGATCTGGTAGTTTATCTGGAAGGTCTAGAGAGTAGTGACTGATGGGGTAGCTACATCACCGGCGGACCCTGGCCAGGTGAAGCTTGCTGACATGTGGCAGCCTCTCCGGAGACTACTAATTCCGCTGGTAACATTGTATGCAAATACCTGGCTGAGTGCGAAGGGCAGAAAACATTGACACATACCTGCCAGAGGCCTATCCTGGGTCTGAAGAGTCCACCCCGGTCTCCAGCGACTCATCATCTCAGCACACACTTTGCCTGCACACAGGGAATCCGCCTCTCTCCATGAATGCCTTCTCCTGCTAGGAAACACAGGATGGCACTCAGCCAAAGGAGAGCTCAGGCAAAGTCAACTGAAGCCCGCATTTTCAAGATTTTGCCCTCTGCTGGGCCACAGCCTCCGGTGGCACACTGCATGTGCGTCACTTCTCCGAAGACAAGGCCGAAATCCGGGCATCCAGGGCCCCAGCAGTCCAGAGGCTGCGCATGGCGGCATACGGATCACCTCTTTGCCACGTACAGGAGGGAGGCCTCGGCCCTAGACTGGCTCCGCTAGAGCTCCACGACCTCAGCTATTTTTCCCGACCTTTGGCCCGTGCCCTTGTGAGTGTGTGACCTCTAGTTACACTTCACCTCCGACCACTCTCGATCCGCCACCTGTGGCTACCTGAGCGTGGACATCAACATCTATCACTGTCTGCAGTGTCACAGGTCACTAGGTGTCTAGGCTCAGGCTGACCTTGGCTGTCTTCTGCCCAGGCAAGGAGCTTAATCCTTCAAAGGAAATGAGGACACGTGGTCACTGGCCGACATCCTTTCTTTCATCTACACAGCGGTCTAGATGAGGGTAAAGAGGCCAGGTGGGCCAGGTGAAGGCTGAGTGCGGGGCCTAAGGCTTCCTTCCCAATCACCATGGAGACAGCCACCGCAAGGCTGGCCGGAACTTCTGACGGGGACGGGTCACAAACTCTCAGCCAATAGGAGAGGTCCAGCCTAACCGGCCGGTTCCGCAGAGCCCTCCATTTTACCCATGGACACACAACGGCCCCTTCTGTCCTTGGCCACAAAATCGAGGGCACCCAGGGAATAACTTCACAGTAGGCAACCCCTGATGTGGACACGTTCGACATACTGGGACAGCAGGCAGGTACCTCTTTGCCACTTACGCTACGATATCAGTAGGCAAGGCGCCCTTCCTCAGCATCTATGGCCCCTCTTTGTATGTGTTCTTTTAAAGAAATCTCTTTTTGCTACCCCTGAGACACATCACAACTATGAGGGGCCTGAGAGGGAACCTGGAGATGAAACAGGGGAGGCTTCTGGCTGTACCGCTTCCCCGTGGCTAGAGAATAGCAGTTAGTCTCTCTGGAAGCTCTTAGCTTCTGTTGATCGACATGGGCAATACGGTAGGGGCGGACCCTGGCCAGGTGGAGCTTGTGGGCACACGCAACCTCTGGGGGAAGAATAATTCCGCTGCTGCTTTGTATGGTGTAAACCTCCCCACGCCAAGTGGGATGGGCACAGAACATTGACCCACACCTGCCAGGGGCCTTTCCTGGGACTAAAGATCCCAACCTGGTCTCAACCTTGTCACCTTCTCAGCACATACCTTTCCTGCACACATAATCCTGCCTTTCTCCGTCGGTGCCTCATCCTACTAGGAAAAAAGCATGCCGCTCAAAAAGGCCGATGCCAGAGAAATCGAGGAGACACTGCCATTTTCCACATTTTTGCTGTCTACATATCCCCGCCTCCGGCGGAAGGCTGCCTATGTGGCCGGGCTGCGAAGGCAAGGCCGAAATCCTGGCATCCCGGGCCCCAGCAATCCAGTGGTTTATGGACGTGGGGACCCGGATGACATGTTTCCCACATCCAAGAGGAATCCTTGGGCCCTTCACTGGCTCGCCATTCAGCTCCGCGACGTCCACTACTGGCCCTGGCCTTTGGCCGGTGCCCCATTGCGCGACTGCTCCAGAGCGATGTTTCTCCACCCATCACTATCATTCTGCCACCAGGGGATATGTGAGTGTGGGAGTCACCATTTGTCTGTCACTGGCAGCAGTGTCACGAGTCACTAGACTTCCAGGTACCAGCTGACCTAGGCTGCCTTCTGCCCCAGGCAAGGTCCGGAATCCTTTATCCCAGATGCTGACACCTGGGCACTGGCCGACATTAATTTTTATCAACACAGAGGTCTGAGTGAGGGTCAGCAGGCCAGCTAGGTGAAGTCAAGGCCAGGTGGGCGGGACTAAGGCTCCTTTGCCATCACCATGGAGACAGTCCCACCACCGGAAGAGTAGGCGGAGCTTATGATGGGCCTGGTGACAAGACTGAGCCAATGGCAGAGATCTGGCCCGCCAGGCAGATGACACAGGGCCCTCCATTATGACCTATGACACCTAGTGGCCACAGGATTTGAGCACACCCTGGGAAAGCCTACGCAGGCACAGGGGAGCCCCTGGTGCGGACTGGTTCAGGGCATTGGCAGAGCAGGCCAGGTACCTCTTTCCCACTTTCCTGAGGATATCACTACGCAAGGCATCCCCACTCAGCATCTCTTGCCTCTCTCTCTCTGTCTCTCTCTGGATGTGTTCATTCTCTGAAATCTCTTCCTTCTCCCCCTGAGTCACTTCACAGCTTGGAGTGCCTGATAGAGTGCCTAGAGACCAAAGAGCAAAGGGGGAAGGCCTCTGGCTCTACTGGTTGCCCATGGGCAGACAAGATCTGGTAGTTTATCTGGAAGGTCTAGAGAGTAGTGACTGATGGGGTAGCTACATCACCGGCGGACCCTGGCCAGGTGAAGCTTGCTGACATGTGGCAGCCTCTCCGGAGACTACTAATTCCGCTGGTAACATTGTATGCAAATACCTGGCTGAGTGCGAAGGGCAGAAAACATTGACACATACCTGCCAGAGGCCTATCCTGGGTCTGAAGAGTCCACCCCGGTCTCCAGCGACTCATCATCTCAGCACACACTTTGCCTGCACACAGGGAATCCGCCTCTCTCCATGAATGCCTTCTCCTGCTAGGAAACACAGGATGGCACTCAGCCAAAGGAGAGCTCAGGCAAAGTCAACTGAAGCCCGCATTTTCAAGATTTTGCCCTCTGCTGGGCCACAGCCTCCGGTGGCACACTGCATGTGCGTCACTTCTCCGAAGACAAGGCCGAAATCCGGGCATCCAGGGCCCCAGCAGTCCAGAGGCTGCGCGTGGCGGCATACGGATCACCTCTTTGCCACGTACAGGAGGGAGGCCTCGGCCCTAGACTGGCTCCGCTAGAGCTCCACGACCTCAGCTATTTTTCCCGACCTTTGGCCCGTGCCCTTGTGAGTGTGTGACCTCTAGTTACACTTCACCTCCGACCACTCTCGATCCGCCACCTGTGGCTACCTGAGCGTGGACATCAACATCTATCACTGTCTGCAGTGTCACAGGTCACTAGGTGTCTAGGCTCAGGCTGACCTTGGCTGTCTTGTGCCCAGGCAAGGAGCTTAATCCTTCAAAGGAAATGAGGACATGTGGTCACTGGCCGACATCCTTTCTTTCATCTACACAGCGGTCTAGATGAGGGTAAAGAGGCCAGGTGGGCCAGGTGAAGGCTGAGTGCGGGGCCTAAGGCTTCCTTCCCAATCACCATGGAGACAGCCACCGCAAGGCTGGCCGGAACTTCTGACGGGGACGGGTCACAAACTCTCAGCCAATAGGAGAGGTCCAGCCTAACCGGCCGGTTCCGCACAGCCCTCCATTTTACCCATGGACACACAACGGCCCCTTCTGTCCTTGGCCACAAAATCGAGGGCACCCAGGGAATAACTTCACAGTAGGCAACCCCTGATGTGGACACGTTCGACATACTGGGACAGCAGGCAGGTACCTCTTTGCCACTTACGCTACGATATCAGTAGGCAAGGCACCCTTCCTCAGCATCTATGGCCCCTCTTTGTATGTGTTCTTTTAAAGAAATCTCTTTTTGCTACCCCTGAGACACATCACAACTATGAGGGGCCTGAGAGGGAACCTGGAGATGAAACAGGGGAGGCTTCTGGCTGTACCGCTTCCCCGTGGCTAGAGAATAGCAGTTAGTCTCTCTGGAAGCTCTTAGCTTCTGTTGATCGACATGGGCAATACGGTAGGGGCGGACCCTGGCCAGGTGGAGCTTGTGGGCACACGCAACCTCTGGGGGAAGAATAATTCCGCTGCTGCTTTGTATGGTGTAAACCTCCCCACGCCAAGTGGGATGGGCACAGAACATTGACCCACACCTGCCAGGGGCCTTTCCTGGGACTAAAGATCCCAACCTGGTCTCAACCTTGTCACCTTCTCAGCACATACCTTTCCTGCACACATAATCCTGTCTTTCTCCGTCGGTGCCTCATCCTACTAGGAAAAAAGCATGCCGCTCAAAAAGGCCGATGCCAGAGAAATCGAGGAGACACTGCCATTTTCCACATTTTTGCTGTCTACATATCCCCGCCTCCGGCGGAAGGCTGCCTATGTGGCCGGGCTGCGAAGGCAAGGCCGAAATCCTGGCATCCCGGGCCCCAGCAATCCAGTGGTTTATGGACGTGGGGACCCGGATGACATGTTTCCCACATACAAGAGGAATCCTTGGGCCCTCCACTGGCTCGCCATTCAGCTCCGCGACGTCCACTGCTGGCCCTGGCCTTTGGCCGGTGCCCCATTGCGCGAGTGCTCCGGAGCGATGTTTCTCCACCCATCACTATCATTCTGCCACCAGGGGATATGTGAGTGTGGGAGTCACCATTTGTCTGTCACTGGCAGCAGTGTCACGAGTCACTAGACTTCCAGGTACCAGCTGACCTAGGCTGCCTTCTGCCCCAGGCAAGGTCCGGAATCCTTTATCCCAGATGCTGACACCTGGGCACTGGCCGACATTAATTTTTATCAACACAGAGGTCTGAGTGAGGGTCAGCAGGCCAGCTAGGTGAAGTCAAGGCCAGGTGGGCGGGACTAAGGCTCCTTTGCCATCACCATGGAGACAGTCCCACCACCGGAAGAGTAGGCGGAGCTTATGATGGGCCTGGTGACAAGACTGAGCCAATGGCAGAGATCTGGCCCGCCAGGCAGATGACACAGGGCCCTCCATTATGACCTATGACACCTAGTGGCCACAGGATTTGAGCACACCCTGGGAAAGCCTACGCAGGCACAGGGGAGCCCCTGGTGCGGACTGGTTCAGGGCATTGGCAGAGCAGGCCAGGTACCTCTTTCCCACTTTCCTGAGGATATCACTACGCAAGGCATCCCCACTCAGCATCTCTTGCCTCTCTCTCTCTGTCTCTCTCTGGATGTGTTCATTCTCTGAAATCTCTTCCTTCTCCCCCTGAGTCACTTCACAGCTTGGAGTGCCTGATAGAGTGCCTAGAGACCAAAGAGCAAAGGGGGAAGGCCTCTGGCTCTACTGGTTGCCCATGGGCAGACAAGATCTGGTAGTTTATCTGGAAGGTCTAGAGAGTAGTGACTGATGGGGTAGCTACATCACCGGCGGACCCTGGCCAGGTGAAGCTTGCTGACATGTGGCAGCCTCTCCGGAGACTACTAATTCCGCTGGTAACATTGTATGCAAATACCTGGCTGAGTGCGAAGGGCAGAAAACATTGACACATACCTGCCAGAGGCCTATCCTGGGTCTGAAGAGTCCACCCCGGTCTCCAGCGACTCATCATCTCAGCACACACTTTGCCTGCACACAGGGAATCCGCCTCTCTCCATGAATGCCTTCTCCTGCTAGGAAACACAGGATGGCACTCAGCCAAAGGAGAGCTCAGGCAAAGTCAACTGAAGCCCGCATTTTCAAGATTTTGCCCTCTGCTGGGCCACAGCCTCCGGTGGCACACTGCATGTGCGTCACTTCTCCGAAGACAAGGCCGAAATCCGGGCATCCAGGGCCCCAGCAGTCCAGAGGCTGCGCGTGGCGGCATACGGATCACCTCTTTGCCACGTACAGGAGGGAGGCCTCGGCCCTAGACTGGCTCCGCTAGAGCTCCACGACCTCAGCTATTTTTCCCGACCTTTGGCCCGTGCCCTTGTGAGTGTGTGACCTCTAGTTACACTTCACCTCCGACCACTCTCGATCCGCCACCTGTGGCTACCTGAGCGTGGACATCAACATCTATCACTGTCTGCAGTGTCACAGGTCACTAGGTGTCTAGGCTCAGGCTGACCTTGGCTGTCTTCTGCCCAGGCAAGGAGCTTAATCCTTCAAAGGAAATGAGGACACGTGGTCACTGGCCGACATCCTTTCTTTCATCTACACAGCGGTCTAGATGAGGGTAAAGAGGCCAGGTGGGCCAGGTGAAGGCTGAGTGCGGGGCCTAAGGCTTCCTTCCCAATCACCATGGAGACAGCCACCGCAAGGCTGGCCGGAACTTCTGACGGGGACGGGTCACAAACTCTCAGCCAATAGGAGAGGTCCAGCCTAACCGGCCGGTTCCGCAGAGCCCTCCATTTTACCCATGGACACACAACGGCCCCTTCTGTCCTTGGCCACAAAATCGAGGGCACCCAGGGAATAACTTCACAGTAGGCAACCCCTGATGTGGACACGTTCGACATACTGGGACAGCAGGCAGGTACCTCTTTGCCACTTACGCTACGATATCAGTAGGCAAGGCGCCCTTCCTCAGCATCTATGGCCCCTCTTTGTATGTGTTCTTTTAAAGAAATCTCTTTTTGCTACCCCTGAGACACATCACAACTATGAGGGGCCTGAGAGGGAACCTGGAGATGAAACAGGGGAGGCTTCTGGCTGTACCGCTTCCCCGTGGCTAGAGAATAGCAGTTAGTCTCTCTGGAAGCTCTTAGCTTCTGTTGATCGACATGGGCAATACGGTAGGGGCGGACCCTGGCCAGGTGGAGCTTGTGGGCACACGCAACCTCTGGGGGAAGAATAATTCCGCTGCTGCTTTGTATGGTGTAAACCTCCCCACGCCAAGTGGGATGGGCACAGAACATTGACCCACACCTGCCAGGGGCCTTTCCTGGGACTAAAGATCCCAACCTGGTCTCAACCTTGTCACCTTCTCAGCACATACCTTTCCTGCACACATAATCCTGCCTTTCTCCGTCGGTGCCTCATCCTACTAGGAAAAAAGCATGCCGCTCAAAAAGGCCGATGCCAGAGAAATCGAGGAGACACTGCCATTTTCCACATTTTTGCTGTCTACATATCCCCGCCTCCGGCGGAAGGCTGCCTATGTGGCCGGGCTGCGAAGGCAAGGCCGAAATCCTGGCATCCCGGGCCCCAGCAATCCAGTGGTTTATGGACGTGGGGACCCGGATGACATGTTTCCCACATCCAAGAGGAATCCTTGGGCCCTTCACTGGCTCGCCATTCAGCTCCGCGACGTCCACTACTGGCCCTGGCCTTTGGCCGGTGCCCCATTGCGCGACTGCTCCAGAGCGATGTTTCTCCACCCATCACTATCATTCTGCCACCAGGGGATATGTGAGTGTGGGAGTCACCATTTGTCTGTCACTGGCAGCAGTGTCACGAGTCACTAGACTTCCAGGTACCAGCTGACCTAGGCTGCCTTCTGCCCCAGGCAAGGTCCGGAATCCTTTATCCCAGATGCTGACACCTGGGCACTGGCCGACATTAATTTTTATCAACACAGAGGTCTGAGTGAGGGTCAGCAGGCCAGCTAGGTGAAGTCAAGGCCAGGTGGGCGGGACTAAGGCTCCTTTGCCATCACCATGGAGACAGTCCCACCACCGGAAGAGTAGGCGGAGCTTATGATGGGCCTGGTGACAAGACTGAGCCAATGGCAGAGATCTGGCCCGCCAGGCAGATGACACAGGGCCCTCCATTATGACCTATGACACCTAGTGGCCACAGGATTTGAGCACACCCTGGGAAAGCCTACGCAGGCACAGGGGAGCCCCTGGTGCGGACTGGTTCAGGGCATTGGCAGAGCAGGCCAGGTACCTCTTTCCCACTTTCCTGAGGATATCACTACGCAAGGCATCCCCACTCAGCATCTCTTGCCTCTCTCTCTCTGTCTCTCTCTGGATGTGTTCATTCTCTGAAATCTCTTCCTTCTCCCCCTGAGTCACTTCACAGCTTGGAGTGCCTGATAGAGTGCCTAGAGACCAAAGAGCAAAGGGGGAAGGCCTCTGGCTCTACTGGTTGCCCATGGGCAGACAAGATCTGGTAGTTTATCTGGAAGGTCTAGAGAGTAGTGACTGATGGGGTAGCTACATCACCGGCGGACCCTGGCCAGGTGAAGCTTGCTGACATGTGGCAGCCTCTCCGGAGACTACTAATTCCGCTGGTAACATTGTATGCAAATACCTGGCTGAGTGCGAAGGGCAGAAAACATTGACACATACCTGCCAGAGGCCTATCCTGGGTCTGAAGAGTCCACCCCGGTCTCCAGCGACTCATCATCTCAGCACACACTTTGCCTGCACACAGGGAATCCGCCTCTCTCCATGAATGCCTTCTCCTGCTAGGAAACACAGGATGGCACTCAGCCAAAGGAGAGCTCAGGCAAAGTCAACTGAAGCCCGCATTTTCAAGATTTTGCCCTCTGCTGGGCCACAGCCTCCGGTGGCACACTGCATGTGCGTCACTTCTCCGAAGACAAGGCCGAAATCCGGGCATCCAGGGCCCCAGCAGTCCAGAGGCTGCGCATGGCGGCATACGGATCACCTCTTTGCCACGTACAGGAGGGAGGCCTCGGCCCTAGACTGGCTCCGCTAGAGCTCCACGACCTCAGCTATTTTTCCCGACCTTTGGCCCGTGCCCTTGTGAGTGTGTGACCTCTAGTTACACTTCACCTCCGACCACTCTCGATCCGCCACCTGTGGCTACCTGAGCGTGGACATCAACATCTATCACTGTCTGCAGTGTCACAGGTCACTAGGTGTCTAGGCTCAGGCTGACCTTGGCTGTCTTCTGCCCAGGCAAGGAGCTTAATCCTTCAAAGGAAATGAGGACACGTGGTCACTGGCCGACATCCTTTCTTTCATCTACACAGCGGTCTAGATGAGGGTAAAGAGGCCAGGTGGGCCAGGTGAAGGCTGAGTGCGGGGCCTAAGGCTTCCTTCCCAATCACCATGGAGACAGCCACCGCAAGGCTGGCCGGAACTTCTGACGGGGACGGGTCACAAACTCTCAGCCAATAGGAGAGGTCCAGCCTAACCGGCCGGTTCCGCAGAGCCCTCCATTTTACCCATGGACACACAACGGCCCCTTCTGTCCTTGGCCACAAAATCGAGGGCACCCAGGGAATAACTTCACAGTAGGCAACCCCTGATGTGGACACGTTCGACATACTGGGACAGCAGGCAGGTACCTCTTTGCCACTTACGCTACGATATCAGTAGGCAAGGCGCCCTTCCTCAGCATCTATGGCCCCTCTTTGTATGTGTTCTTTTAAAGAAATCTCTTTTTGCTACCCCTGAGACACATCACAACTATGAGGGGCCTGAGAGGGAACCTGGAGATGAAACAGGGGAGGCTTCTGGCTGTACCGCTTCCCCGTGGCTAGAGAATAGCAGTTAGTCTCTCTGGAAGCTCTTAGCTTCTGTTGATCGACATGGGCAATACGGTAGGGGCGGACCCTGGCCAGGTGGAGCTTGTGGGCACACGCAACCTCTGGGGGAAGAATAATTCCGCTGCTGCTTTGTATGGTGTAAACCTCCCCACGCCAAGTGGGATGGGCACAGAACATTGACCCACACCTGCCAGGGGCCTTTCCTGGGACTAAAGATCCCAACCTGGTCTCAACCTTGTCACCTTCTCAGCACATACCTTTCCTGCACACATAATCCTGCCTTTCTCCGTCGGTGCCTCATCCTACTAGGAAAAAAGCATGCCGCTCAAAAAGGCCGATGCCAGAGAAATCGAGGAGACACTGCCATTTTCCACATTTTTGCTGTCTACATATCCCCGCCTCCGGCGGAAGGCTGCCTATGTGGCCGGGCTGCGAAGGCAAGGCCGAAATCCTGGCATCCCGGGCCCCAGCAATCCAGTGGTTTATGGACGTGGGGACCCGGATGACATGTTTCCCACATCCAAGAGGAATCCTTGGGCCCGTCACTGGCTCGCCATTCAGCTCCGCGACGTCCACTACTGGCCCTGGCCTTTGGCCGGTGCCCCATTGCGCGAGTGCTCCGGAGCGATGTTTCTCCACCCATCACTATCATTCTGCCACCAGGGGATATGTGAGTGTGGGAGTCACCATTTGTCTGTCACTGGCAGCAGTGTCACGAGTCACTAGACTTCCAGGTACCAGCTGACCTAGGCTGCCTTCTGCCCCAGGCAAGGTCCGGAATCCTTTATCCCAGATGCTGACACCTGGGCACTGGCCGACATTAATTGTTATCAACACAGAGGTCTGAGTGAGGGTCAGCAGGCCAGCTAGGTGAAGTCAAGGCCAGGTGGGCGGGACTAAGGCTCCTTTGCCATCACCATGGAGACAGTCCCACCACCGGAAGAGTAGGCGGAGCTTATGATGGGCCTGGTGACAAGACTGAGCCAATGGCAGAGATCTGGCCCGCCAGGCAGATGACACAGGGCCCTCCATTATGACCTATGACACCTAGTGGCCACAGGATTTGAGCACACCCTGGGAAAGCCTACGCAGGCACAGGGGAGCCCCTGGTGCGGACTGGTTCAGGGCATTGGCAGAGCAGGCCAGGTACCTCTTTCCCACTTTCCTGAGGATATCACTACGCAAGGCATCCCCACTCAGCATCTCTTGCCTCTCTCTCTCTGTCTCTCTCTGGATGTGTTCATTCTCTGAAATCTCTTCCTTCTCCCCCTGAGTCACTTCACAGCTTGGAGTGCCTGATAGAGTGCCTAGAGACCAAAGAGCAAAGGGGGAAGGCCTCTGGCTCTACTGCTTGCCCATGGGCAGACAAGATCTGGTAGTTTATCTGGAAGCTCTAGAGAGTAGTGACTGATGGGGTAGCTACATCACCGGCGGACCCTGGCCAGGTGAAGCTTGCTGACATGTGGCAGCCTCTCCGGAGACTACTAATTCCGCTGGTAACATTGTATGCAAATACCTGGCTGAGTGCGAAGGGCAGAAAACATTGACACATACCTGCCAGAGGCCTATCCTGGGTCTGAAGAGTCCACCCCGGTCTCCAGCGACTCATCATCTCAGCACACACTTTGCCTGCACACAGGGAATCCGCCTCTCTCCACGAATGCCTTCTCCTGCTAGGAAACACAGGATGGCACTCAGCCAAAGGAGAGCTCAGGCAAAGTCAACTGAAGCCCGCATTTTCAAGATTTTGCCCTCTGCTGGGCCACAGCCTCCGGTGGCACACTGCATGTGCGTCACTTCTCCGAAGACAAGGCCGAAATCCGGGCATCCAGGGCCCCAGCAGTCCAGAGGCTGTGCATGGCGGCATACGGATCACCTCTTTGCCACGTACAGGAGGGAGGCCTCGGCCCTAGACTGGCTCCGCTAGAGCTCCACGACCTCAGCTATTTTTCCCGACCTTTGGCCCGTGCCCTTGTGAGTGTGTGACCTCTAGTTACACTTCACCTCCGACCACTCTCGATCCGCCACCTGTGGCTACCTGAGCGTGGACATCAACATCTATCACTGTCTGCAGTGTCACAGGTCACTAGGTGTCTAGGCTCAGGCTGACCTCGGCTGTCTTCTGCCCAGGCAAGGAGCTTAATCCTTCAAAGGAAATGAGGACACGTGGTCACTGGCCGACATCCTTTCTTTCATCTACACAGCGGTCTAGATGAGGGTAAAGAGGCCAGGTGGGCCAGGTGAAGGCTGAGTGCGGGGCCTAAGGCTTCCTTCCCAATCACCATGGAGACAGCCACCGCAAGGCTGGCCGGAACTTCTGACGGGGACGGGTCACAAACTCTCAGCCAATAGGAGAGGTCCAGCCTAACCGGCCGGTTCCGCAGAGCCCTCCATTTTACCCATGGACACACAACGGCCCCTTCTGTCCTTGGCCACAAAATCGAGGGCACCCAGGGAATAACTTCACAGTAGGCAACCCCTGATGTGGACACGTTCGACATACTGGGACAGCAGGCAGGTACCTCTTTGCCACTTACGCTACGATATCAGTAGGCAAGGCACCCTTCCTCAGCATCTATGGCCCCTCTTTGTATGTGTTCTTTTAAAGAAATCTCTTTTTGCTACCCCTGAGACACATCACAACTATGAGGGGCCTGAGAGGGAACCTGGAGATGAAACAGGGGAGGCTTCTGGCTGTACCGCTTCCCTGTGGCTAGAGAATAGCAGTTAGTCTCTCTGGAAGCTCTTATCTTCTGTTGATCGACATGGGCAATACGGTAGGGGCGGACCCTGGCCAGGTGGAGCTTGTGGGCACACGCAACCTCTGGAGGAAGAATAATTCCGCTGCTGCTTTGTATGGTGTAAACCTCCCCACGCCAAGTGGGATGGGCACAGAACATTGACCCACACCTGCCAGGGGCCTTTCCTGGGACTAAAGATCCCAACCTGGTCTCAACCTTGTCACCTTCTCAGCACATACCTTTCCTGCACACATAATCCTGCCTTTCTCCGTCGGTGCCTCATCCTACTAGGAAAAAAGCATGCCGCTCAAAAAGGCCGATGCCAGAGAAATCGAGGAGACACTGCCATTTTCCACATTTTTGCTGTCTACATATCCCCGCCTCCGGCGGAAGGCTGCCTATGTGGCCGGGCTGCGAAGGCAAGGCCGAAATCCTGGCATCCCGGGCCCCAGCAATCCAGTGGTTTATGGACGTGGGGACCCGGATGACATGTTTCCCACATCCAAGAGGAATCCTTGGGCCCTTCACTGGCTCGCCATTCAGCTCCGCGACGTCCACTACTGGCCCTGGCCTTTGGCCGGTGCCCCATTGCGCGACTGCTCCGGAGCGATGTTTCTCCACCCATCACTATCATTCTGCCACCAGGGGATATGTGAGTGTGGGAGTCACCATTTGTCTGTCACTGGCAGCAGTGTCACGAGTCACTAGACTTCCAGGTACCAGCTGACCTAGGCTGCCTTCTGCCCCAGGCAAGGTCCGGAATCCTTTATCCCAGATGCTGACACCTGGGCACTGGCCGACATTAATTGTTATCAACACAGAGGTCTGAGTGAGGGTCAGCAGGCCAGCTAGGTGAAGTCAAGGCCAGGTGGGCGGGACTAAGGCTCCTTTGCCATCACCATGGAGACAGTCCCACCACCGGAAGAGTAGGCGGAGCTTATGATGGGCCTGGTGACAAGACTGAGCCAATGGCAGAGATCTGGCCCGCCAGGCAGATGACACAGGGCCCTCCATTATGACCTATGACACCTAGTGGCCACAGGATTTGAGCACACCCTGGGAAAGCCTACGCAGGCACAGGGGAGCCCCTGGTGCGGACTGGTTCAGGGCATTGGCAGAGCAGGCCAGGTACCTCTTTCCCACTTTCCTGAGGATATCACTACGCAAGGCATCCCCACTCAGCATCTCTTGCCTCTCTCTCTCTGTCTCTCTCTGGATGTGTTCATTCTCTGAAATCTCTTCCTTCTCCCCCTGAGTCACTTCACAGCTTGGAGTGCCTGATAGAGTGCCTAGAGACCAAAGAGCAAAGGGGGAAGGCCTCTGGCTCTACTGCTTGCCCATGGGCAGACAAGATCTGGTAGTTTATCTGGAAGCTCTAGAGAGTAGTGACTGATGGGGTAGCTACATCACCGGCGGACCCTGGCCAGGTGAAGCTTGCTGACATGTGGCAGCCTCTCCGGAGACTACTAATTCCGCTGGTAACATTGTATGCAAATACCTGGCTGAGTGCGAAGGGCAGAAAACATTGACACATACCTGCCAGAGGCCTATCCTGGGTCTGAAGAGTCCACCCCGGTCTCCAGCGACTCATCATCTCAGCACACACTTTGCCTGCACACAGGGAATCCGCCTCTCTCCATGAATGCCTTCTCCTGCTAGGAAACACAGGATGGCACTCAGCCAAAGGAGAGCTCAGGCAAAGTCAACTGAAGCCCGCATTTTCAAGATTTTGCCCTCTGCTGGGCCACAGCCTCCGGTGGCACACTGCATGTGCGTCACTTCTCCGAAGACAAGGCCGAAATCCGGGCATCCAGGGCCCCAGCAGTCCAGAGGCTGCGCATGGCGGCATACGGATCACCTCTTTGCCACGTACAGGAGGGAGGCCTCGGCCCTAGACTGGCTCCGCTAGAGCTCCACGACCTCAGCTATTTTTCCCGACCTTTGGCCCGTGCCCTTGTGAGTGTGTGACCTCTAGTTACACTTCACCTCCGACCACTCTCGATCCGCCACCTGTGGCTACCTGAGCGTGGACATCAACATCTATCACTGTCTGCAGTGTCACAGGTCACTAGGTGTCTAGGCTCAGGCTGACCTTGGCTGTCTTCTGCCCAGGCAAGGAGCTTAATCCTTCAAAGGAAATGAGGACACGTGGTCACTGGCCGACATCCTTTCTTTCATCTACACAGCGGTCTAGATGAGGGTAAAGAGGCCAGGTGGGCCAGGTGAAGGCTGAGTGCGGGGCCTAAGGCTTCCTTCCCAATCACCATGGAGACAGCCACCGCAAGGCTGGCCGGAACTTCTGACGGGGACGGGTCACAAACTCTCAGCCAATAGGAGAGGTCCAGCCTAACCGGCCGGTTCCGCAGAGCCCTCCATTTTACCCATGGACACACAACGGCCCCTTCTGTCCTTGGCCACAAAATCGAGGGCACCCAGGGAATAACTTCACAGTAGGCAACCCCTGATGTGGACACGTTCGACATACTGGGACAGCAGGCAGGTACCTCTTTGCCACTTACGCTACGATATCAGTAGGCAAGGCACCCTTCCTCAGCATCTATGGCCCCTCTTTGTATGTGTTCTTTTAAAGAAATCTCTTTTTGCTACCCCTGAGACACATCACAACTATGAGGGGCCTGAGAGGGAACCTGGAGATGAAACAGGGGAGGCTTCTGGCTGTACCGCTTCCCTGTGGCTAGAGAATAGCAGTTAGTCTCTCTGGAAGCTCTTATCTTCTGTTGATCGACATGGGCAATATGGTACGGGCGGACCCTGGCCAGGTGGAGCTTGTGGGCACACGCAACCTCTGGAGGAAGAATAATTCCGCTGCTGCTTTGTATGGTGTAAACCTCCCCACGCCAAGTGGGATGGGCACAGAACATTGACCCACACCTGCCAGGGGCCTTTCCTGGGACTAAAGATCCCAACCTGGTCTCAACCTTGTCACCTTCTCAGCACATACCTTTCCTGCACACATAATCCTGCCTTTCTCCGTCGGTGCCTCATCCTAGTAGGAAAAAAGCATGCCGCTCAAAAAGGCCGATGCCAGAGAAATCGAGGAGACACTGCCATTTTCCACATTTTTGCTGTCTACATATCCCCGCCTCCGGCGGAAGGCTGCCTATGTGGTCGGGCTGCGAAGGCAAGGCCGAAATCCTGGCATCCCGGGCCCCAGCAATCCAGTGGTTTATGGACGTGGGGACCCGGATGACATGTTTCCCACATCCAAGAGGAATCCTTGGGCCCTTCACTGGCTCGCCATTCAGCTCCGCGACGTCCACTACTGGCCCTGGCCTTTGGCCGGTGCCCCATTGCGCGACTGCTCCGGAGCGATGTTTCTCCACCCATCACTATCATTCTGCCACCAGGGGATATGTGAGTGTGGGAGTCACCATTTGTCTGTCACTGGCAGCAGTGTCACGAGTCACTAGACTTCCAGGTACCAGCTGACCTAGGCTGCCTTCTGCCCCAGGCAAGGTCCGGAATCCTTTATCCCAGATGCTGACACCTGGGCACTGGCCAACATTAATTGTTATCAACACAGAGGTCTGAGTGAGGGTCAGCAGGCCAGCTAGGTGAAGTCAAGGCCAGGTGGGCGGGACTAGGCTCCTTTGCCATCACCATGGAGACAGTCCCACCACCGGAAGAGTAGGCGGAGCTTATGATGGGCCTGGTGACAAGACTGAGCCAATGGCAGAGATCTGGCCCGCCAGGCAGATGACACAGGGCCCTCCATTATGACCTATGACACCTAGTGGCCACAGGATTTGAGCACACCCTGGGAAAGCCTACGCAGGCACAGGGGAGCCCCTGGTGCGGACTGGTTCAGGGCATTGGCAGAGCAGGCCAGGTACCTCTTTCCCACTTTCCTGAGGATATCACTACGCAAGGCATCCCCACTCAGCATCTCTTGCCTCTCTCTCTCTGTCTCTCTCTGGATGTGTTCATTCTCTGAAATCTCTTCCTTCTCCCCCTGAGTCACTTCACAGCTTGGAGTGCCTGATAGAGTGCCTAGAGACCAAAGAGCAAAGGGGGAAGGCCTCTGGCTCTACTGCTTGCCCATGGCAGACAAGATCTGGTAGTTTATCTGGAAGCTCTAGAGAGTAGTGACTGATGGGGTAGCTACATCACCGGCGGACCCTGGCCAGGTGAAGCTTGCTGACATGTGGCAGCCTCTCCGAGACTACTAATTCCGCTGGTAACATTGTATGCAAATACCTGGCTGAGTGCGAAGGGCAGAAAACATTGACACATACCTGCCAGAGGCCTATCCTGGGTCTGAAGAGTCCACCCCAGTCTCCAGCGACTCATCATCTCAGCACACACTTTGCCTGCACACAGGGAATCCGCCTCTCTCCACGAATGCCTTCTCCTGCTAGGAAACACAGGATGGCACTCAGCCAAAGGAGAGCTCAGGCAAAGTCAACTGAAGCCCGCATTTTCAAGATTTTGCCCTCTGCTGGCCACAGCCTCCGGTGGCACACTGCATGTGCGTCACTTCTCCGAAGACAAGGCCGAAATCCGGGCATCCAGGGCCCCAGCAGTCCAGAGGCTGCGCATGGCGGCATACGGATCACCTCTTTGCCACGTACAGGAGGGAGGCCTCGGCCCTAGACTGGCTCCGCTAGAGCTCCACGACCTCAGCTATTTTTCCCGACCTTTGGCCCGTGCCCTTGTGAGTGTGTGACCTCTAGTTACACTTCACCTCCGACCACTCTCGATCCGCCACCTGTGGCTACCTGAGCGTGGACATCAACATCTATCACTGTCTGCAGTGTCACAGGTCACTAGGTGTCTAGGCTCAGGCTGACCTTGGCTGTCTTGTGCCCAGGCAAGGAGCTTAATCCTTCAAAGGAAATGAGGACACGTGGTCACTGGCCGACATCCTTTCTTTCATCTACACAGCGGTCTAGATGAGGGTAAAAGAGGCCAGGTGGGCCAGGTGAAGGCTGAGTGCGGGGCCTAAGGCTTCCTTCCCAATCACCATGGAGACAGCCACCGCAAGGCTGGCCGGAACTTCTGACGGGGACGGGTCACAAACTCTCAGCCAATAGGAGAGGTCCAGCCTAACCGGCCGGTTCCGCACAGCCCTCCATTTTACCCATGGACACACAACGGCCCCTTCTGTCCTTGGCCACAAAATCGAGGGCACCCAGGGAATAACTTCACAGTAGGCAACCCCTGATGTGGACACGTTCGACATACTGGGACAGCAGGCAGGTACCTCTTTGCCACTTACGCTACGATATCAGTAGGCAAGGCGCCTTCCTCAGCATCTATGGCCCCTCTTTGTATGTGTTCTTTAAAGAAATCTCTTTTGCTACCCCTGAGACACATCACAACTATGAGGGGCCTGAGAGGGAACCTGGAGATGAAACAGGGGAGGCTTCTGGCTGTACCGCTTCCCTGTGGCTAGAGAATAGCAGTTAGTCTCTCTGGAAGCTCTTATCTTCTGTTGATCGACATGGGCAATACGGTACGGGCGGACCCTGGCCAGGTGGAGCTTGTGGGCACACGCAACCTCTGGAGGAAGAATAATTCCGCTGCTGCTTTGTATGGTGTAAACCTCCCCACGCCAAGTGGATGGGCACAGAACATTGACCCACACCTGCCAGGGGCCTTTCCTGGGACTAAAGATCCCAACCTGGTCTCACCTTGTCACCTTCTCAGCACATACCTTTCCTGCACACATAATCCTGCCTTTCTCCGTCGGTGCCTCATCCTACTAGGAAAAAAGCATGCCGCTCAAAAAGGGCCGATGCCAGAGAAATCGAGGAGACACTGCCATTTTCCACATTTTTGCTGTCTACATATCCCCGCCTCCGGCGGAAGGCTGCCTATGTGGCCGGGCTGCGAAGGCAAGGCCGAAATCCTGGCATCCCGGGCCCCAGCAATCCAGTGGTTTATGGACGTGGGGACCCGGATGACATGTTTCCCACATCCAAGAGGAATCCTTGGGCCCTTCACTGGCTCGCCATTCAGCTCCGCGACGTCCACTACTGGCCCTGGCCTTTGGCCGGTGCCCCATTGCGCGACTGCTCCGGAGCGATGTTTCTCCACCCATCACTATCATTCTGCCACCAGGGGATATGTGAGTGTGGGAGTCACCATTTGTCTGTCACTGGCAGCAGTGTCACGAGTCACTAGACTTCCAGGTACCAGCTGACCTAGGCTGCCTTCTGCCCCAGGCAAGGTCCGGAATCCTTTATCCCAGATGCTGACACCTGGGCACTGGCCGACATTAATTGTTATCAACACAGAGGTCTGAGTGAGGGTCAGCAGGCCAGCTAGGTGAAGTCAAGGCCAGGTGGGCGGGACTAAGGCTCCTTTGCCATCACCATGGAGACAGTCCCACCACCGGAAGAGTAGGCGGAGCTTATGATGGGCCTGGTGACAAGACTGAGCCAATGGCAGAGATCTGGCCCGCCAGGCAGATGACACAGGGCCCTCCATTATGACCTATGACACCTAGTGGCCACAGGATTTGAGCACACCCTGGGAAAGCCTACGCAGGCACAGGGGAGCCCCTGGTGCGGACTGGTTCAGGGCATTGGCAGAGCAGGCCAGGTACCTCTTTCCCACTTTCCTGAGGATATCACTACGCAAGGCATCCCCACTCAGCATCTCTTGCCTCTCTCTCTCTGTCTCTCTCTGGATGTGTTCATTCTCTGAAATCTCTTCCTTCTCCCCCTGAGTCACTTCACAGCTTGGAGTGCCTGATAGAGTGCCTAGAGACCAAAGAGCAAAGGGGGAAGGCCTCTGGCTCTACTGGTTGCCCATGGGCAGACAAGATCTGGTAGTTTATCTGGAAGCTCTAGAGAGTAGTGACTGATGGGGTAGCTACATCACCGGCGGACCCTGGCCAGGTGAAGCTTGCTGACATGTGGCAGCCTCTCCGGAGACTACTAATTCCGCTGGTAACATTGTATGCAAATACCTGGCTGAGTGCGAAGGGCAGAAAACATTGACACATACCTGCCAGAGGCCTATCCTGGGTCTGAAGAGTCCACCCCGGTCTCCAGCGACTCATCATCTCAGCACACACTTTGCCTGCACACAGGAATCCGCCTCTCTCCACGAATGCCTTCTCCTGCTAGGAAACACAGGATGGCACTCAGCCAAAGGAGAGCTCAGGCAAAGTCAACTGAAGCCCGCATTTTCAAGATTTTGCCCTCTGCTGGGCCACAGCCTCCGGTGGCACACTGCATGTGCGTCACTTCTCCGAAGACAAGGCCGAAATCCGGGCATCCAGGGCCCCAGCAGTCCAGAGGCTGCGCATGGCGGCATACGGATCACCTCTTTGCCACGTACAGGAGGGAGGCCTCGGCCCTAGACTGGCTCCGCTAGAGCTCCACGACCTCAGCTATTTTTCCCGACCTTTGGCCCGTGCCCTTGTGAGTGTGTGACCTCTAGTTACACTTCACCTCCGACCACTCTCGATCCGCCACCTGTGGCTACCTGAGCGTGGACATCAACATCTATCACTGTCTGCAGTGTCACAGGTCACTAGGTGTCTAGGCTCAGGCTGACCTTGGCTGTCTTCTGCCCAGGCAAGGAGCTTAATCCTTCAAAGGAAATGAGGACACGTGGTCACTGGCCGACATCCTTTCTTTCATCTACACAGCGGTCTAGATGAGGGTAAAGAGGCCAGGTGGGCCAGGTGAAGGCTGAGTGCGGGGCCTAAGGCTTCCTTCCCAATCACCATGGAGACAGCCACCGCAAGGCTGGCCGGAACTTCTGACGGGGGACGGGTCACAAACTCTCAGCCAATAGGAGAGGTCCAGCCTAACCGGCCGGTTCCGCACAGCCCTCCATTTTACCCATGGACACACAACGGCCCCTTCTGTCCTTGGCCACAAAATCGAGGGCACCCAGGGAATAACTTCACAGTAGGCAACCCCTGATGTGGACACGTTCGACATACTGGGACAGCAGGCAGGTACCTCTTTGCCACTTACGCTACGATATCAGTAGGCAAGGCACCCTTCCTCAGCATCTATGGCCCCTCTTTGTATGTGTTCTTTTAAAGAAATCTCTTTTTGCTACCCCTGAGACACATCACAACTATGAGGGGCCTGAGAGGGAACCTGGAGATGAAACAGGGGAGGCTTCTGGCTGTACCGCTTCCCTGTGGCTAGAGAATAGCAGTTAGTCTCTCTGGAAGCTCTTATCTTCTGTTGATCGACATGGGCAATACGGTACGGGCGGACCCTGGCCAGGTGGAGCTTGTGGGCACACGCAACCTCTGGAGGAAGAATAATTCCGCTGCTGCTTTGTATGGTGTAAACCTCCCCACGCCAAGTGGGATGGGCACAGAACATTGACCCACACCTGCCAGGGGCCTTTCCTGGGACTAAAGATCCCAACCTGGTCTCAACCTTGTCACCTTCTCAGCACATACCTTTCCTGCACACATAATCCTGCCTTTCTCCGTCGGTGCCTCATCCTACTAGGAAAAAAGCATGCCGCTCAAAAAGGCCGATGCCAGAGAAATCGAGGAGACACTGCCATTTTCCACATTTTTGCTGTCTACATATCCCCGCCTCCGGCGGAAGGCTGCCTATGTGGCCGGCTGCGAAGGCAAGGCCGAAATCCTGGCATCCCGGGCCCCAGCAATCCAGTGGTTTATGGACGTGGGGACCGGATGACATGTTTCCCACATCCAAGAGGAATCCTTGGGCCCTTCACTGGCTCGCCATTCAGCTCCGCGACGTCCACTACTGGCCCTGGCCTTTGGCCGGTGCCCCATTGCGCGACTGCTCCGGAGCGATGTTTCTCCACCCATCACTATCATTCTGCCACCAGGGGATATGTGAGTGTGGGAGTCACCATTTGTCTGTCACTGGCAGCAGTGTCACGAGTCACTAGACTTCCAGGTACCAGCTGACCTAGGCTGCCTTCTGCCCCAGGCAAGGTCCGAATCCTTTATCCCAGATGCTGACACCTGGGCACTGGCCGACATTAATTGTTATCAACACAGAGGTCTGAGTGAGGGTCAGCAGGCCAGCTAGGTGAAGTCAAGGCCAGCTGGGCGGGACTAAGGCTCCTTTGCCATCACCATGGAGACAGTCCCACCACCGGAAGAGTAGGCGGAGCTTATGATGGGCCTGGTGACAAGACTGAGCCAATGGCAGAGATCTGGCCCGCCAGGCAGATGACACAGGGCCCTCCATTATGACCTATGACACCTAGTGGCCACAGGATTTGAGCACACCCTGGGAAAGCCTACGCAGGCACAGGGGAGCCCCTGGTGCGGACTGGTTCAGGGCATTGGCAGAGCAGGCCAGGTACCTCTTTCCCACTTTCCTGAGGATATCACTACGCAAGGCATCCCCACTCAGCATCTCTTGCCTCTCTCTCTCTGTCTCTCTCTGGATGTGTTCATTCTCTGAAATCTCTTCCTTCTCCCCCTGAGTCACTTCACAGCTTGGAGTGCCTGATAGAGTGCCTAGAGACCAAAGAGCAAAGGGGGAAGGCCTCTGGCTCTACTGCTTGCCCATGGGCAGACAAGATCTGGTAGTTTATCTGGAAGCTCTAGAGAGTAGTGACTGATGGGGTAGCTACATCACCGGTGGACCCTGGCCAGGTGAAGCTTGCTGACATGTGGCAGCCTCTCCGGAGACTACTAATTCTGCTGGTAACATTGTATGCAAATACCTGGCTGAGTGCGAAGGGCAGAAAACATTGACACATACCTGCCAGAGGCCTATCCTGGGTCTGAAGAGTCCACCCCGGTCTCCAGCGACTCATCATCTCAGCACACACTTTGCCTGCACACAGGGAATCCGCCTCTCTCCATGAATGCCTTCTCCTGCTAGGAAACACAGGATGGCACTCAGCCAAAGGAGAGCTCAGGCAAAGTCAACTGAAGCCCGCATTTTCAAGATTTTGCCCTCTGCTGGGCCACAGCCTCCGGTGGCACACTGCATGTGCGTCACTTCTCCGAAGACAAGGCCGAAATCCGGGCATCCAGGGCCCCAGCAGTCCAGAGGCTGCGCATGGCGGCATACGGATCACCTCTTTGCCACGTACAGGAGGGAGGCCTCGGCCCTAGACTGGCTCCGCTAGAGCTCCACGACCTCAGCTATTTTTCCCGACCTTTGGCCCGTGCCCTTGTGAGTGTGTGACCTCTAGTTACACTTCACCTCCGACCACTCTCGATCCGCCACCTGTGGCTACCTGAGCGTGGACATCAACATCTATCACTGTCTGCAGTGTCACAGGTCACTAGGTGTCTAGGCTCAGGCTGACCTTGGCTGTCTTGTGCCCAGGCAAGGAGCTTAATCCTTCAAAGGAAATGAGGACACGTGGTCACTGGCCGACATCCTTTCTTTCATCTACACAGCGGTCTAGATGAGGGTAAAGAGGCCAGGTGGGCCAGGTGAAGGCTGAGTGCGGGGCCTAAGGCTTCCTTCCCAATCACCATGGAGACAGCCACCGCAAGGCTGGCCGGAACTTCTGACGGGGACGGGGTCACAAACTCTCAGCCAATAGGAGAGGTCCAGCCTAACCGGCCGGTTCCGCACAGCCCTCCATTTTACCCATGGACACACAACGGCCCCTTCTGTCCTTGGCCACAAAATCGAGGGCACCCAGGGAATAACTTCACAGTAGGCAACCCCTGATGTGGACACGTTCGACATACTGGGACAGCAGGCAGGTACCTCTTTGCCACTTACGCTACGATATCAGTAGGCAAGGCACCCTTCCTCAGCATCTATGGCCCCTCTTTGTATGTGTTCTTTTAAAGAAATCTCTTTTTGCTACCCCTGAGACACATCACAACTATGAGGGGCCTGAGAGGGAACCTGGAGATGAAACAGGGGAGGCTTCTGGCTGTACCGCTTCCCTGTGGCTAGAGAATAGCAGTTAGTCTCTCTGGAAGCTCTTAGCTTCTGTTGATCGACATGGGCAATACGGTACGGGCGGACCCTGGCCAGGTGGAGCTTGTGGGCACACGCAACCTCTGGGGGAAGAATAATTCCGCTGCTGCTTTGTATGGTGTAAACCTCCCCACGCCAAGTGGGATGGGCACAGAACATTGACCCACACCTGCCAGGGGCCTTTCCTGGGACTAAAGATCCCAACCTGGTCTCAAATACTATCTCTCTA